>NW_028270191.1:27605371-27735371 GCF_037043375.1 Chiloscyllium plagiosum | reverse complement strand
GTGTCTGTAGCTGTCAGTATTATACGCACAAATTCACTTTTGTGTCTGTTATTCGAATCTGGCCGTTTGCGTGTTTGCATCTGTGTGCATTAAATTTATAAATTTCTTTCTGGCTGTGTCTTTGTATCTGTAAGTATTTTAGATTGTGTCGTTGTATCTGTTAGTATTTTAGAAGATAAATTTATGTGTCTGTTATTTGTATCTGAGTATTTGACATTATGTATAATATATACAGTGTGTCTCTGTATTTGTAACTGCGTGCATTACATTTAGAAATTTGTAAGTATTTTCAGGTAGATAAATGAGTTTGTGTGTGTGTTTGTATGTATGAGCATTGAATTTATAAATTTGTGTGTCAGTGCGTGTTTCTACCTGTCTGTATTTTCTCTATATAGTATGATTTTATGTCTGTTATTTGTGTCTGGGTATTTGCATTTATGAGCATTATATTTAAACATTTGTTTGTGACTGTGTTTGTATCTGCAGATATTTTAGATGCAAAATGTGTTTGTGTGTCTCTGTGTGTTGTATCTGTGAATTTTCTACAAATTTGTGTGCCTTTGTGTGCTCCTATCTGTTAGTATTATGAATATAAATTTGTTTTTATGTCTGTTATTTCTATTTGAGTATTTTATGTATACAATATATATAAATGTGTTGCTGTGTCTGTGTGTTTGGATCTGTGAGCATTTATAAATATATTTGCTAGTGCCTGTTAAAATTATGAATATAATTTTGTTTTTATGTCTGTTATTTCTGAGAATTTTATATATAAATTTGTTACTGTGTCAGTGTGTTTGTATCTGTGAGCATTACGTTTATTAATTTGCTTGTTATTTAGTGTTTCTATCTGGTAGTATTATAGGTATGAATTTGTGTTTGTGTCTGTTATTTGTATCTGAGTATTATATATATGCAAATTTGTGTGTCTCTCTGTCTTTGTATCTGTATGCATTAAATTTATAAATTTGTCTGAAAGTATTTTAGATCGATATATTTGTTTGTGTATCTGTGGGTGCCTGTATCTGTCAGTATTATATGTACAAATTCGCTTTTGTGTCTGGGATTTGAATCTGGCCGTTTGCGTGTTTATATCTGAGCGTATTACATATTTAAATTTGTTTCTGACTGTGTGTTTGTATTTGTAAATATTTTAAACTGTCTTTGTAAATATTTTATACAGATAAATTTGTGTATCTGTTATTTGTATCTGAGTATCATATATAATATATAGTTTGTCTCTGTGTGTTTGTATCTGTGTGCATTATATTTGTAAATTTCTAAGTATTTTTAGATAGATAAATGAGTTTGCGTGTGTGTTTGTATCTGTGAATATTGAATTTATAAATTTGTGTGTCAGTGCGTGTTTGTATGTGTCAGTATACAGTATAATATATATAGTATGATTTTATGTCTATTATTTGTATCTGGATATTTGTATCTGTGAGCATTATATTTAAAAAGTTGTTTGTGACTGTGTGTTTGTATCTGTAAGCATTTTAGACAGTGTTTTTAGGCAGATAAATTTGTTTGTGTGTCTGTTACTTGCATTTTAAAATTTGTTTGTGATTGTGTTTGTATCTGCAGATATTTTAGATACAAAATTTGTTCGTGTGTTTGTATCTATGAATATTGTACAAATTTGTGTGCTCCTATCTGTTGGTATTATATATATAATTTTGATTTTGTGTCTATTATTTGTATCTGAGTATTTTATATATATACACAATTGTTGCTGTGTCAGTGTGTGTTTGTATCTGTGTGTATTATATTTATGAATGTGTGTGTCTCTGTTGTTTGTATCTATGAATATGATACAAATTTGTGTGCTCCTATCTGTTAGTGTTATAAATATAATTGTTTTATGTCTGTTATTTCTATCTGAGTATTTTATATATACAGTATGTATAAATTTGTTGCTGTGTCTTTGTTCTTGTATCTGTGAGCATTACATTTATAAATTATTTATTCTGACCGTGTCTTTGTATCTGTAAGTATTTTAGACAGATAAATTTGTGTGTCTGTTATTTGTATCTGAGTATTTTATAGAATATAAAATATATACAATGTGTCTCTGTGTATTCGTATCTGTGCGCCTTACATTTATAAATTTATAAGTATTCTTAGATAAATAAATGAATTTATGTGTGTGTTTGTATCTGTGAGCATTAGATTAAAAAATTTGTTTGTGACTGTATTTGTTTCTGCAGATATTTTAGACACAAAATTTGTTTGTGAGTCTGTGTGTGTTTGTATCTATAAATCTAATACAAATTTGTGTGCATTTGTGTGTTCCTATCTGTTAGTATTATGAATAAATTTTGTTTTTATGTCTGTTATTTCTATCTGAGTATTTTATTTATACAGTATATATAAATTTGTTGCTGTGTCTGTGTGTTTGTATCTGTGAGCATTATATTTATGAATTTGTGTGTCTGCGTGCATTTTGTATCAATGAATATTATGCAAATTTGTGTGTGTTTGTGTGTTTCTATCTGTTAGTATTATATATATTTCTGTTTTTAATGTCTGTCATTTGTATCTGTGTATTATATATAAGTATAAGTTTGTTGTGTCAGTGTATGTTTGTATCTGTGAACATTACATTTATAAATTTGCTTGTGTGTGTTTGTATCTATGAATATTGTACATATTTGTGTACTTCTATCTGTTGGTATTATATATCTAATTTTGATTTTGTGTCTAACATTTGCAACTGATTATTTTATATATATATATACATATATATTTGTTGCTGTGTCAGTGGTGTTTGTATCAGTGAGCATTACATGCATAAATTTGTTTGTGACTGTGGGTTTGCATTTGTCAATATTGTATATATAAATTTGTTTTTGTATCTGTTATCTGTAACTAAGTATTATATATGTAGAAAATTGTTGTTGTGCCAGTGTGTGTTTGCGCTGTAAACATTACTTTTGTAAATGCGTTTGTGTGCTTATATGTATTTGCATCTATGACTATTATACAAAGTTGTGTGTCTTTGTGTGCTCCTATCTGTCAGTATTATATATATAATATTGATTTTATGTCTGTTATTTGTATCTGAGTATTTCATATTTAAAATTTTGGGTACCAGTGTGCATTTGTATCTGTGAGCATTCCATTTATAAATGTGTCTGTGTGTCTGTGTGTGTTTGTATCTATGAATATTGTACAAATTTGTGTGTCTTTGTGTGTTTGCATCTGTCAGTATTGTATATATAGTTTTGACTTAAGTCTGTTATTTGTATTTGAGTAATTCATATATATATATAGTACAGTATACTGCATATGTGTTGCTGTGAGTGTGTTTGTATCTTTGAATAGTACATTTGAATTGGTTATAAACAAGGCTCTAGTCAGGCCACACCTGGACTACTATGAGCAGTTTTGTGCCCAGTATCTATTGAAAGATGTGTTGGTATTCCTTCAGCCATTCAATGGGGAATCTGTGGAACACATTGCTGCAGAGTGCTGTGGAGGCCAAGTCATTCAGTGTCTTTAAGACAGAAATAGATAGATTCTTGATTAACAAGGGGATTAAGGATTAGGGGGAGAAGGCAGGAGAATGGGGTTGAGAAACATATCAACCATAATCGAATGACCTGACTTGATGGGCTGAATGGCCTAATTTTGCTTCTATATTTATGGTTTTAAGGTTTTATCTGTGTCTATTCGTATCTGTGAGCATCATATGAATAAATTCGTGTTTATGTGTTAGTGTGTATTTGTATCTTTGAGAATTACATTTATAAATGTGTTTGTGTCTGTCATTATTTAAATCAATTTGTTTGCGTGTCAGTATTTTATATAGACTAGTTCATGTGTGTGGTTGTATCTGTGAATATTCTATCTGGACATCTGTGTATTTTTCTGTGTTTGTATCTTTCAGTGTTATATATAGATTTGTTTATGTGTGTCTATTTGTGTCTATGAATATTCTATCTGTAAATTTGTGTAGTTGTCTATGTTTGTATTTCTCAGTATAATATGATTTGTTTTTATGCCTTTGTGTTTGTATCTGACAGTTTTTATAGACATCTGCCTGTGTATGTGGATTCATATATTTGATTGTAAAATAGTCTGTGAGTATCATAAGTTTGTTCATGGTGTTTGCAACTGTGATTGTTGTATATAAAAATTGTTTGCTTCTGTGAGTGTTTGTGTCAATCAGTATTATACATTATGTAATCTATTATAGATTATAATGTGTGTCTGTATTTATGAGTGTTATATAAACTTTGTTGGTGAACCTATGCGCCAGTAGTGTGTTTTGAATTTGGTGTATCACAAAATTCACCCAATGAATTTGCTTTATTGGGTGTGCGTTTTAGTACCTCTGAATATTATTTAGTTAAATTAGTTGGCGTTTATATTCTGTGTCTATATCTGAGTTTTATAGACATTAATTTGATTGTGCGTTTTTATGCGTTTGCAACTGTTATCATACATGTAAAAGTGGGTCTGTTTGAATGTGTACCCTTGAGTATAATATAGAAAAAGATTGCGTCTATGTGTGTTTGTAACTGCGAATAAGTAAGTATACATTTGTTTGTTCTGCATTATATATTTAAATTTATTTGTGAATCCGTGTGTTTACATCTGTCAGAATTTCATATGTCTAAATTCGCCTGCTTTACGTTTAGATTAGATTACTTACAGTGTGGAAACAGTCCACACCGACCCGCCACCTACCCATTCCCCCCTTCACCTAACACTGCACATTTTTGGATTGTGGGAGGAAACCGGAGCACCCCCACGTAAACACGGTGGGGGGGGGGGGGGGGGGAGAATGTACAAACTCCACCCAGAGAGTCGCCTGAGGCAGGAGTTGAGCCCGAGTCTCTGGCGCTGTGAGGCAGCAGTGCTAACCACTTGACCACCGTGCCACCCACAGTTGTATCATTTTGTTTGTCTGTATGTGTAGGTTTGTATCTTTGATTCTTATATATTAATTCTGTCTGTATGTCTGTCTCTGTATTACACAATGTGCGCGTCAAATTGTTTGTTTCTGTGAGTGTTGTATATAAAAATTGCATGCCACACTGTGCTTGAATCTGCTGGTATTACATATGTGAATGTTTTGTCTGTTTGTATGAGTCAGTATTTCATATATACATTTGTATGTGTTTCTATGTTTATGAATGTTATATATACATATATAAAACTTTGTTGGTGCGCCTATGCGTGTCAGTAACATTTGTAAATGTGTTTGCTGTTTGTGTTTTATATCAGTGAGCATTAAACGTATACATTTCACTCTGTGTGTGTGGATTTTTGTGTGTGAATATTATATAGTTGAATTAGTTTGTGAGTCAGTGTTTATATTCGGTGTCTGCATGTGTTATATCTATCAGTATTTTGTGTGTAAATTTGTCTCTGTGTCTGTATTTGAGTGTTAGAAATATAAATTTGATTGGGTGTCTGTGTGTGTTTGTATCTGTTATTATACATGTATAAATGTGTCGGTGTCTCTGAGGATTTTGTTATTTAAATGTGATTGTGTTTGTATCTGTCAGTTTTAAAAGTACAAATTTGACTGCGTGTCAGTGTTTGTATCTGGCAGTACTTTATACAAAAAATTAATTCTGTGTCAGCATTTGTTGGTATCTGTGAGTGTCACATATTAAAACAGATTCTGTGTGTTTATATCTGCGATTGTATTTTTACATTTGTGGATCCGTCTGTTTGTATACGTTTAAATTTGTCTCTGTCTCTGTGTATTAGAATATATATTTTTAAATCTATGCTTGTGTGGGTGAACAACAGAGTATTATGTAAATCGCCGCGTGACAGAATTGCATATTAAAATCTGTGTGTGTGAATCATCTATATATTTAGATGTGTGTGTTTGAAAGAGAATTATAAGTCTGCGTCTATCAGTGAGTATTATATGAATCACTGTGTGAGTCAGTATTATCTATATTTAAATTTGTGTGCGTTAGTGAATAATATGCAAACCACCGAGTATTTGTGAGCAGTTTGTATACATTTAGGTCTGTGTGTGTGAGTACCATATGATATATATTGTTTATAACTAGCTGCGTCTGTGAGGACTATACAAATTTAAATCTGTTTTGTGTGAGTGCGTGTTTAAATCTCTGTCTATCTCTGCTTGTCTATCATATAAATTTATTTCAGTGCATGTGTAATTCTCTGCTTGTTTCTATCTCTGTGTCTGTGTACATCGGTAAGTATAAATTAATTTAAATATGTGCGTGTGTAAACCTGTTTCTACTGTGTGTGTGTGCGTGAGTGAGTGTGTGTGTGTGTGTGAGTGTGTGTGTGAGAGAGTGTGTGAGTGAGTGAGTGTGTGTGTGAGAGTGTGTGTGTGTGTGTGTGAGTGTGTGTGTGCGTGTGTGTGTGAGAGTGTGTGTGTGTGAGAGTGTGTGTGTGCGTGAGTGTGTGTGTGAGAGTGTGTGTGTGTGAGAGTGTGTGTGTATGTGAGTGTGTGTGTATACATTTACTTAATGTTTAGTGTTTCCAATTAACCTATTGGACTATAACCTGGTGTTGTGTGATTTTTAACTTTGTACGCCCCAGTCCAATACCGGCATCTCCAAATCATTATTTAAATGTGTGCGTATAAAATCTGTTTCTACTCTGTGTGTCTTTCTGGGTGTGTTGAAGAGTAAGTTTATTTAAATATTTGTGTGTGTAAATTTGTTACTTCTGTGTGTCTGTGAGTGAGCGATGATAGTATTTAAGTATGCGTGAAAGTCTATTTCTACTCTGTGCGTCTGTCTATTTGTGTGCGTGAGGATGCATTTATTTAAATATGTGTGTGTACAAATCGGTGTCTGTTTCTCAGTTTCTGTGCGTTTGTGTCTGTTGGTAAATACATATTTATTTTTAACTTGTAGACGTGTATGTGAATCTCAATCGATTTCGATCTGTGTCTGTGTGTGTTAGTGAGATAAATTTATTTAACTGTGTGTGCGCGCCTGTGTATAAATCTCTGCCTGTTTCTATCGCTGAATGTCTATTGGTAAGTATAATTTTTAAAAAATATTAATGTGCCCGTCCACCTCATTCTGTGTTTTTTTCTGTCTATGTGTGTGTGTGTGTCGGTGAGATAAATTTATTTAGCTAGGTGTTTCTATCTCTCTGTGTCTATATGTAATTATATATATATTGTATTTAAAATTTGTAAATGTGTCTCTGAATCTCGTTCTATTTCTATCTCTATCAGTGAGGTACAATTTTTTGACTATGTATAAATCTCTGCCCGTTTCTATCGCCACGTGTCTATATGTACACGCGGTAATAGATGTGTCTGTGTGTGTATCGGTATCAGTGAGATAGATTCATTTAACTATGTGTATAAATCTGTCTGTTTCCATGTTTCTGTGTTTCAGTGTCTATCCGTAATTATGTTTTTGAAAAGAATTATAAATGTGTCTGTGAATTTCATTCTTTTTCATCTTTGTCTATCTGCGTGTGTATTGATGAGATAAATTTATTTAACTCTGTGTGTGTAAATCTCTGTTTCTGTCTGTGTGAGAGAGAGAGAGATAAATGTATTTAACTCTGTGTGTAAATCTCGGTTTCTGTGTGTGTGTCTGTGTGTGTGAGAGACAGAAAGAGAGAGAGAGAGATAACTTTACTTAGCTCTGTGCGTGTGTCAATCTCTCTGTTTCTGTGTGTCAGTGTCTATTGCTAATTATATATTTTTAAAAGAATTATAAATGTGTCTGTGAATTTCATTCCGTTTTATCTTTGTCTATGTGCGTGTGTATTGATGAGATAAATTTATCTAACTGCGTGCGTGTAAATCTCTGTTTCTGTCTGTGTGTCAATGTCTATCGATTTATATTTTATTTTTGCAAAAGAATTATAAATGTGTCTGCGAATTTCATTCTTTTTATCTCTGGCTATGTGCGTGTGTATTGATGAGATAAATTTATTAAACTCTATGTGTTCGTGTGTGTGTGAGAGAGATACATTTATTTAACTCTGTGTGTGTGTCAGTGCCTATTGGCAATTATATATTTTTAAAAGAATTATAAATGTGTCTGTGAATTTCATTCCGTTTTATCTTTGTCTATGTGCGTGTGTATTGATGAGATAAATTGATTTAACTGTGTGTGTTCGTTTGTGTGTGTGTGTGAGAAATTTATTTAACTGTGTGTTCGTGTGTGTGAGAGAGCGATAGATTAATTTAACTGTGTGTGTAAATCTCTGTTTCTGTCTGTGTGTGTCTGTGTGTGAGAGAGAGAAAGGGAGAGAGATAAATTTATTTAACTCTGTGCGTGTGTCAATCTCTGTGTCTGTCTGTGTGTCAGTGTCTATTGGTAATTATATATTTTTTAAAGAATTATAAATGTGTGAATTTCGTTTTTTTTATCTCTGGCTATAGGCGTGTGTATTGATGAGATAAATTTATTTAACTGTGTGTGTTCGTGTGTATGAGAGAGATAGATTTATTTCACTGTGTGTGTGTAAATCTCTGTTTCTGACTGTATGTGCGTGAGAGAGAGAGATAAATGTGTGTGTAAATCTGTTTCTGTCTCTGTGTGTGTGTCTCTCTGTGTGTATGTATGCGTGTGGTAGAGAGAGATAAATTTATTTTATTGTGTGTGCGTAAATCTCTATTTCTGTGTCAATCTTGTTTCTGATCTGTGTCATATCTGATCTTGATTTCCTCATTTTAATCTTATCAATCCTCACAGCTTTGAACACACTGGATATAAACTGGCTCCTTTCTACTGAGGTGGGGGGGAGGGGGGTGGAGAGAGAAAATGTTATTACATTTTCGTTTATTGAAACCATCCCTACCACCTGGATAGGGGGAGAGAGAGGGGGAAAGACAGAGAGAGAGAGAGAGAGACAGAGGGAGAGGAAGAGAAAGAGGGCGAGAGAGAGGGAGAGAGACAGAGAGAGAGACAGCGAGACAGAGAGAGAGAGACATAGAGAAAGAGAGCGAGAAAGAGAGCGACAGAGGGAGAGAGACAGAGAGAGGGAGAGAGAGTGAGATACAGAGAGAGAGAAACAGAGGGAGAGAGAGAGAGAGGGAGAGAGAGAGAGAGAGAGACAGCGAGACAGAGAGAGAGACATAGAGAAAGAGAGCGAGAAAGAGAGCGACAGAGGGAGAGAGACAGAGAGAGGGAGAGAGAGTGAGATACAGAGAGAGAGAAACAGAGGGAGAGAGAGAGAGAGAGGGAGAGAGACAGAGACAGACAGAGAGAGACAGAGACAGAGAGGCATAGAGAGACACAGAGAGAGAGCGAGAAAGAGAGACAGAGGGAGAGAGACAGAGAGAGAGACAGACAGAGAGAGAGAGACAGATAGAGAGAGAGAGACGGGGGAGAGAGAGAGATAGAGAGAGAGATGGTGGGAGGGGTTGTGGGAGGGTTGAGGGGGAGCGAGTCTCCCTCAGTCTGGCGCCGCTTTTTCCAGATGCTGTGAAGCGGGGAGTTGTGCTCTTGCTTTGCAGATTTCGTTTCTTGCTTTGTGGTGGGAGACCCTCCCGCTGAACTATTTCACCGCGCGCTGAGTTTCCCCAGGACCCCCACCCCAACAAAATCCAGTACAGCCCGGAGAACATTCGCTACGGAGTGACGCGCCCTAGGATTTGGATCTTTCTCTGCTGTTACGGGTGTGGGGTGGGGTGGGGTGGGGTGGGGTGGGGTGGGGGGACCGGTGGCTCAGAGGTTAGCGCTGCTGCCTCACAGCGTCCGGGAGCCGGTTTCCTCCCACGGTCACTAAGATGTGCAGGTTAGGGTGGGATTGGCCGTGCTAAATTGTCCCGTTTGCCCAGGGATGTGCAGGTTAGGGTGGGATTGGCTGTGCTAAATTGTCCCCGTAATGCCCAGGGATGTGCAGGTTAGGGTGGGATTGGCCGTGCTAAATTGTCCCCGTAGTGTCCAGGGATGTGCAGGTTAGGGTGGGATTGGCCGTGCTAAATTGTCCCCGTAGTGCCCAGGGATGTGCAGGTTAGGGTGGGATTGGCCGTGCTAAATTGTCCCCGTAGTGCCCAGGGATGTGCAGGTTAGGGTGGGATTGGCCGTGCTAAATTGTCCTGTAGTGCCCAGGGATGTGCAGGTTAGGGTGGGATTGGCCGTGCTAAATTGTCCCCGTAGTGCCCAGGGATGTGCAGGTTAGGGTGGGATTGGCCGTGCTAAATTGTCCCCGTAGTGCCCAGGGATGTTCAGGTTAGGGTGGGATTGGCCGTGCTAAATTGTCCCCGTAGTGCCCAGGGATGTTCAGGTTAGGGTGGGATTGGCCGTGCTAAATTGTCCCCGTAGTGCCCAGGGATGTGCAGGTTAGGGTGGGATTGGCCGTGCTAAATTGTCCTGTAGTGCCCAGGGATGTACAGGTTAGGGTGGGATTGGCCGTGCTAAATTGTCCCCGTAGTGCCCAGGGATGTGCAGGTTAGGGTGGGATTGGCCGTGCTAAATTGTCCTGTAGTGCCCAGGGATGTACAGGTTAGGGTGGGATTGGCCGTGCTAAATTGTCCCCGTAGTGCCCAGGGATGTTCAGGTTAGGGTGGGATTGGCCGTGCTAAATTGTCCCCGTAGTGCCCAGGGATGTGCAGGTTAGGGTGGGATTGGCCGTGCTAAATTGTCCCCGTAGTGCCCAGGGATGTGCAGGTTAGGGTGGGATTGGCCGTGCTAAATTGTCCCGTAGTGCCCAGGGATGTGCAGGTTAGGGTGGGATTGGCCGTGATAAATTGTCCCTATAGTGCCCAGGGATGTGCAGGTTAGGGTGGGATTGGCCATGCTAAATTGTCCCGTAGTGCCGAGGGATGTGCAGGTTAGGGTGGGATTGGCCATGCTAAATTGTCCCATAGTGCCCAGGGGTGTGCAGGTTAGGGTGGGATTGGCCGTGCTAAATTGTCCCATAGTGCCCAGGGGTGTGCAGGTTAGGGTGGGATTGGCCGTGTTAAATTGTCTCCGTAGTGCCCAGGGATGTGCAGGTTAGAGTGGGATTGGCCGTGGTAAATTGTCCCCGTAGTGCCCAGGGATGTGCAGGTTAGGGTGGGATTGGCCGTGCTAAATTGTCCCCGTAGTGCCCAGGGATGTGCAGGTTAGAGTGGGATTGGCCGTGCTAAATTGTCCCCGTAGTGCCCAGGGATGTGCGGGTTAGGGTGGGATTGGCCGTGCTAAATTGTCCCCGTAGTGCCCAGGGATGTGCAGGTTAGGGTGGGATTGGTCGTGCTAAATTGTCACCGTCGTGCCCAGGGATGTTCAGGTTAGGGTGGGATTGGCCGTGCTAAATTGTCCCCGTAGTGCCCAGGGATGTGCAGGTTAGGGTGGGATTGGCCGTGCTAAATTGTCCTGTAGTGCCCAGGGATGTACAGGTTAGGGTGGGATTGGCCGTGCTAAATTGTCCCCGTAGTGCGGGTGGTTTCGTTTGGCGGCGTGTTTCGGTGGGTTTTGTTTCCCCCCTCTAGGTTAAAAGGAAATGCGTCTTTGTAGACACATTTTAAAAAAAAACTCGAGAAGTTTGCGCATTCGTTTGCTGCTCACCGGTGGTGTTTAGCGAAATGGGCAGATTGTGTGTCTGTTTGTGTGTCTGTGGGTCTCCGTGTGTGTCTATGTGTTTGTGTGCATGTGTCTCTGTGTATGTGCGTGTGTCACTGCGCGCGCGGGGGGGGGGGGTGTATGTGTGTGTGTATGAGTGTGTGTGTGAAAGAGGGGGGAACAGCCTGTGTGATCTCTGTATCACTGTCTATGTGAGAGTGTGTGCGTCTGTGAGTGTGTGTTTGAGAGTGTGTCTGTGAGAGAGAGTGTGTGTGTCTGTGTGTGTGTGAATGTGTGTGTCTGTGAGTGAGCCTATGAGTGTGAGTGTATGTGTGAGAGAGTGTGCGTGCGTCTGTGTGTTTGTGTCTGTGTGTGTGTGTGTGTGAGAAAGTGTGTATGTCTGTGTGTGAGAGAGAGTGTGAGCGTGTGTGTGAGTATGTGTCTGTGTGTGTATGAGAGGGAGTGTGTGTGTCTGTGTGTGTGAGAGAATGTGAGTGTGTGTGAGAGAAAGTGTGTGTGAGAGAGAGTGTGAGAGTGTGTGAGAGGTGTGTCTGTGTGTGAGAGAGAGTGTGTGAGAGTGTGTGAGAGAGCGAGAGCGTGTGAGAGTGTGTCTGTGTGTGTGAGGGTGTGTGTGAGAGTGTGTGTGTGAGAGTGTGTGAGAGAGCGAGAGCGTGTGAGAGAGAGAGTGTGTGTGTGAGTGTGAATGTGTGTGTGTGTAATAAGTGTGTTTCTATTTTAATCATTTACAGGACGGGAGTGTGGCTGGCTGAACCCAGCATTTACTGAACCGTCTCTAATTACCCCCGAGATGGGGGGAGAGGTCAGCTAAGAGTCACCCACGTTGCCCTCTGGGTCTGGAGTCACATGTAGGCCAGATCAGGTAAGGATGGGATGTAGTCAAGCAGATGGGTCCCCACCCCGACATTTGACAATGGGTTTGCGGTCACCATTGGGCTCTTAATCCCAGTGCGAAAGTGCAACCAGGTGAAACGCGCAGCATGGTGGGTGAGTGCTGTTTCTCTGTTTGCTGTTGTAGAGTTTCCATTAATACGAGCTGGGCTGTCTTTTTCACAGTTTTAGGTGGACTCGTATAGGTGCCCACAGTGAAGGGTGAGAAGCAATGGGGGGCGGGGTCACAGGGTCACAGAGACGTACAGCATGGAAGCAAAACCCTTCGGCCCACCTCGTCCGTGCTGACCCAGATGTCCCTAACCCAATCCGGTCCCCATTCCCCAGCACTTGGCCCCATCTCCCTCTAAACCCTTCCTGTTCCTGTCCCCCATCCAGGGGCCTTTTAAATGCTGTCATTGTACCAGCCCCCACCACTTCCTCTGGCAGCTCCTCCCACACACGCACCACCCTCTGGGGGAAAAAGTTGCCCCTCGGGTCCCTTTCCCTCCTCTCCCCTTAAACCTACCCCCCTCTAGTTCTGGACTCCCCCACCCCAGGGGGGGAAAAGACCTTGTCTATTTACCCCACCCTCGTGATTTTATAAACCTCTATAAGGTCACCCCTCAGCCTCCGACGCTCCAGGGAAAACAGCCCCAGCCTGTCCAGCCTCTCCCTGTAGCTCAAACCCTCCAACATTCTTGTCAATCTTTTCCGAACCCCTTCCACAACATCCTTCCTGTAGCGGGGAGACCGGGATTGAACACAATATTCCAACAGTGGCCCCTAACCAACGTCCTGTACAGCCGCAACATGACCTCCCAACTCCTGTACTCAATACTCTGACCAATAAAGGGAAGCATACCCAACGCTTTCTTCACCATCCTGCCAACTGAACAACCTGTAAACGTTTAATAACCTAATTATAATCCGTCCCAATAAAATGAAATGGAAGACAGAAGCATGACATGATCATTAAAGACGGGAATTCTATAGTTGTTGCCTCTGGTCACTGTGGCAGGATTAGACCCAACAGGAAGTTTGCAATTTTATTTTCTCTCCTTGTTCTGTAATCTGTTTTGTCTCATAATTTAGTTGCTGGGTCAGGCGCTAGGAATGCGTGTTTAATCGGAACGAGGTGAAAGTTTAGCGTGCATGTGTGAAGAGAGAGAAGGAAGGGATAGGTGGAACCAGAAAAAGTGAAAAAAATAGAGAGACAGTGTAAGAGAGAGAGGGATAGAGAGAGAGAGAGAGAGAGAGAGATGGAGAGAGGAACGAGAGAGAGACAGAAAGAGTGCAAGATGGGCAGATAGGGAAAGAGAGAGGCAGACGGAGAGAGACAGGGACAAGGGGGAGACAGAAACAGTGCAAGATGGGCAGATAGGGAAAGAGAGAGAGGCAGACGGAGAGAGACAGGGACAAGGGAGAGACAGAAACAGTGCAAGATGGGCAGATAGGGAAAGAGAGAGAGGGGGGGGGGAGGGTGTGGAGGGAGAGCCAGAGAAAGAGGAGGCAGAGTAAAAAAGTGAACGGTGAACAGGTCAAGAAATAGGGACAAAGGTGTGGAGACACACACACACACTGCCCTCTCTCTCACACACACACTGCCCTCTCACACACACACACTGCCCTCTCTCACACACACACACTGCCCTCTCTCTCACACACACACACACACTGCCCTCTCTCACACACACACACTGCCCTCTCACACACACACACTGCCCTCTCTCACACACACACACTGCCCTCTCTCTCACACACACACTGCCCTCTCACACACACACACTGCCCTCTCTCACACACACACACTGCCCTCTCTCACACACACACTGCCCTCTCTCTCTCACACACACACTGCCTTCTCTCTCTCACACACACACACACTGCCCTCTCTCACACACACACTGCCCTCTCTCACACACACACACTGCCCTCTCTCTCTCACACACACACTGCCTTCTCTCTCTCTCACACATACACACTGCCCTCTCTCACACACACACTGCCCTCTCTCACACACACACACACACACTGCCCTCTCTCTCACACACACACACACACTGCCCTCTCTCTCTCTCACACACACTGCCTTCTCTCTCTCTCACACACACACACTGCCCTCTCTCACACACACACTGCCCTCTCTCACACACACACACTGCCCTCTCTCTCTCACACACACACTGCCCTCTCTCTCTCACACACACACTGCCCTCTCTCTCACACACACACATTGCCCTCTCTCACACACACACACACACTGCCCTCTCTCACACACATACACACACACTGCCCTCTCTCTCTCACACACACACTGCCCTCTCTCACACACACACACACTGCCCTCTCTCACACACACACACTGCCCTCTCTCTCACACACACACACACTGCCCTCTCTCTCACACACACACGCACACTGCCCTCTCTCACACACACATGCACACTGCCCTCTCTCACACACACACTGCCCTCTCTCACACACACTGCCCTCTCTCTCTCACACACACACTGCCCTCTCTCACACACACACACACTGCCCTCTCTCACACACACACACTGCCCTCTCTCACACACACACACACTGCCCTCTCTCTCACACACACACGCACACTGCCCTCTCTCACACACACACGCACACTGCCCTCTCTCATACACACACTGCCCTCTCTCACACACACACTGCCCTCTCTCTCTCACACACACACTGCCCTCTCTCACACACACACACACTGCCCTCTCTCACACACACACACTGCCCTCTCTCTCACACACACACACACTGCCCTCTCTCACACACACACACTGCCCTCTCTCACACACACACACTGCCCTCTCTCTCACACACACACACACACTGCCCTCTCTCACACACACACACACTGCCCTCTCTCACACACACACACTGCCCTCTCTCTCACACACACACACTGCCCTCTCACACACACACACTGCCCTCTCTCACACACACACACACTGCCCTCTCTCACACACACACACTGCCCTCTCTCTCACACACACACGCACACTGTCCTCTCTCTCTCACACACACACACACACTGTCCTCTCTCTCACACACACACACACACACTGCCCTCTCTCACACACACACACTGCCCTCTCTCACACACACACACGCACACTGTCCTCTCTCTCACACACACACACACACTGTCCTCTCTCACACACACACACACACACACTGCCCTCTCTCTCACACACACTGCCCTCTCTCACACACACACACTGCCCTCTCTCTCACACACACACATTGCCCTCTCTCACACACACTGCCCTCTCTCTCTCACACACACACATTGCCCTCTCTCACACACACTGCCCTCTCTCTCTCACACACACACATTGCCCTCTCTCACACACACTGCCCTCTCTCTCTCACACACACACATTGCCCTCTCTCACACACACTGCCCTCTCTCTCTCACACACACACATTGCCCTCTCTCACACACACTGCCCTCTCTCTCTCACACACACACATTGCCCTCTCTCACACACACTGCCCTCTCTCTCTCACACACACACATTGCCCTCTCTCACACACACTGCCCTCTCTCTCTCACACACACACATTGCCCTCTCTCACACACACTGCCCTCTCTCTCTCACACACACACATTGCCCTCTCTCACACACACTGCCCTCTCTCTCTCTCTCACACACACATTGCCCTCTCTCACACACACTGCCCTCTCTCTCTCACACACACACATTGCCCTCTCTCACACACACTGCCCTCTCTCTCTCTCACACACACATTGCCCTCTCTCACACACACTGCCCTCTCTCTCACACACACACACATTGCCCTCTCTCATACACACACTGCCCACTCTCACACACATACACACACACTGCCCTCTCTCACACACACACACCCACTGCCCTCTCTCTCACACACACACCCACTGCCCTCTCTCACACACACACAAACACTCTCTCTCTCGTATTATCTCTGTCACACACACATTTCTCTCTCTGTCTCTCTGTATCTCACACACACACACACTCAGACACTCTCTCATTTTATCTTGGTCACACACAAATGGAGTTAGAGGAGGGCAATGTTGGAGGGCAAAGTGGAACTTTATGATATAGAGACTGAGTTCGAAGTTCCGCTGCTAAATTGAAAGCCATGGTTATGAGGGTTATCTCCACGTCTCTGTCTGTCTCTCTCTCTCTCTCTCTACCACACACACACACACACACAGTCTCATGTTATCTCTGCCACACACACTTCTATCTCTGTCTCTCCCTGTCACACACACTTACACACACTCTGGTATTATCTCTGTCACATGAACTTTCTCTCTCTCTCTTTCTCTCTGTTTCTCTTTCTCTCTCACACACACACACACATACACACACATTATATCTGTCACACCCACCTCCATCTCTGTCTCTCTCTCACACACATACACTCTCTCATATTATTCTGACACACATCTCTGTGTGTCTCTATCTGTCTCTCTGTCTCTCACACACACATACTCACATACACTCTCTCTCATATTATCTCTGTCACACATGATTTTCTCTTTCACACACACGTATTATTTCTGTCGCACCTACCTCAGTCTCTGTCTCTGTCTCTCTCTCACACACTTTCTCTCATATTACCTCAGACACACACACATCATTCTGTGTGCGTCTCTCTTTCTCTGTCTCTCTCTCTCACACACACATATTATTTGTCACACCTACCTCTGTCTCTGTCTCTCACTCTCTCTCTCACATATACACACACACTTTCTCTCATATTACCTCAGACACACACATATCACTCTGTGTGCATCTCTCTTTCTCTGTCTCTCTCTCTCACACATATTATTTCTGTCACACTTACCTCTGTCTCTGTCTCTGTCTGTCACTCTCTCTCTCTCTCACACACACACACACATTCTCTCATATCACCTTTGACACACACATCACTGTGTGTCTCTCTCTTTCTTTGTCTCTCTCTGTCTCTCTCTCTCTCTCACACACACACACACACACACACAAACACTCGGATACAAACAGCCAAACACCGAGACAAACAGATAGACACAGTCTCCGCCCCACGGCCAGAGTTTAGACTAGCCCTGGTCGAAGCCTGCCCTCTGCGTCTCATGTTCAAAGGCACTGGCGTTTTTACGAGGTGCACCCTACAGAGGAACAGGCCAGAGCAGATAGAACCTGATACCCACTGCCGTCGTTATCCAGGACGAGAGGAGTCTCGTTGAAATCTCCGGTCAATTTACAACGGGCAAATAAATGAACCCACCCCCTCCTCCAGTCCCCACAATCCTCCCAATTATCTCCCCAACAATCTGGGAATGGGAGGAGGTGGTGTTGTGGGGAGGGGCGGGGGGGGGGGGGGGGGGGAGAGACACGTAGTCCCCTAACGCCGCATTATAAGTTAGACCCTGTCCCAAAGTAAAAAGAAATAAATTTTAATTTCAGAATACGCCTAACTCAGAATTAATTTCGCCAGGAGATGCAGACTGAATTGGACCCGTAGTGATGTGAGGCTAAATTGTTTCAAAGTGAGGTCCGACTGAAGTGGCTGTGTTTTTTTTTGCTGAGATGGGTCGGAGGTGGGGACGGGGGATTGAGGTTTCGTGGTGAAGTTGTGAACGTGGCCTCTCTCCCTGTGTTGGTCAAATGCTGCTTTTGTTGCTGTGAGGGTCGGGGGTGCGGGGTGGGGGCGGGGGGGGGGGGGGGAAAGCGTGCGTGTGTGTGTGTGTGAGAGAGAAAGCCTGTGTGCGTGTGTGTGAGAGAGAAAGTTTGTGCATGTGTGGGAGAAAGAGAAAGTGTGTGTGAGAGAGAATGAGTAAATGTGTGTGTGAGAGAGTGTGTGCAGGTGAGAAAGAGAAAGCCTGTGTGCGTATGAGTGAGAGAGAAAGTGTGTGCGTGTGAGAGAGAAAGTGTGTGCGTGTGAGAAAGCCTGTGTGCGTATGAGTGAGAGAGAAAGTGTGTGCGTGTGAGAGAGTGTGTGAGAGAGTGTGTGTGTTTGTCTGTGTGCCTATGTGTGTGAGAGAAAGTGTCTGTGTGCCTGTGTGTGCATGTGTGTGTGTGTTAGTGTGTGTGTCTATGTGTGTGTTTGTGATAGTGTGTTTGTGTGTGTATGTGTGTGTGAGTGTGTGTGAGACAGAGTGTGTGTTTGTCTGTGTGTCTGTGTGTGAGAGAGTGTCTTTGTGCCTGTGTGTGTATGTGAGTGTGTGTGTGTGTCTGTGTGTGTGTGTTTGTGTGTGTGTCTATGTGTGTGAGTGTATGTGCCTGTGTGTGTGTGTGTTTGTGAGAGTGTGTGTGTGTGTGTGAGAGAGAGAGACAGAGTGTGTGTTTGTCTATGTGTGCGAGAGAGTATCTGTGTGCCTGTGTGTGTGTGTGTGTGTGTATGTGAGAGTGTGTGTGTGTCTGCCAGCCTATGACCACGCTGTCTACAACTTGCACAACTGGACCTGACCGTGGGATTGCACATGAACTTTAAGGTCAAGTTAGACAGCGTCTGATTAGGGCAGACAGTGAATGGTCATCCCTTTGTGATATGTTTTATTGGGGGTGTAGGGAGGGGGAGGGGTGGAATGGGAGTGGGAGGGGGTGGTGTGGCGCTGGGTGGTGGTTGTAGGGCTGGGCTTTGTGCAGAGTCACACATTCTTTCCCGCACACTCAGTCTACCCTCTGGATGCAAAACAATGGGTCCAATAACTCTAGCGGCCAACAGTAACTATCCCTTCCCCTCAAAACTCCTCCCCCAATCTACCCCCCCCCCACCCCCCTCCCAAACCAGCCTCCCCTCCGCTCTGCTCACGATCAAAAGAACTTTACAACCACCAGCCGTGACCTGGGAATGAATTCAAATTCAAAGGTCCTCGATCTCCATCACAGACCCAGACAGATTGACATGAACTGGGGCAGGGAGATCACATGTTTCTGAGGAGCCAGGAATTCGAGGGTATCCGCTGCGCCTGGGTTATTTTTAACATAAACGCATTTGCGCGCGCGCGCACACTGTCACACACACACACTCACACACAGGCACACACACACACACACCCACACACCCATACACACAGACACAGACACACACACAGGCGCAGACACACACACACACACACTCGCACACACACAGACACAGACACACACACACTCACACCCACACACCCATACACACAGACACAGACACACACACAGGCACAGACACACACACACACACCCACACACATACACACTCGCACACACACAGACACAGACACACACACACTCGCACACACGCACACAGACACACCCACACACACTCACACACACCACACACAGACACACCCACACTCACACACACACAGACACACACACACACAAACACACACACAGCCACACCCACAGACACACCCACACTCACACACACACACAGACACACCCACACTCACACACATACACACACACACACACAAACAGCCACACACACACAGTCACACCCACGCTCACACAAACACACATAGACACACACACTCGCACACACACTCACGCTCACACACACAGACACACTCACACACAGACACACCCACACACACGCACAGACACACACGCAGACACACACGCTCACACACACATACACACGCACACACACTCACATTCTCTCTCACACAGACACACACACAGCCACACACATACACACACAGAGACATACATGCACACACACACTCACATCCACAAACGTCGATTTACACTCAAACACTTGTGCTCAATCTAGTTTATACACACTCGCACAAACTCACACACAGTTTCTCTCACACTCACACACTCATACTGTCTCACGCTCACACACTCTCTCATACTCTCTCTAACACAGTCTCTCACACTCTCTCACATACTCCCTCTCTCACTCAAACGCTCTCAACCATATAACTTTTCTTAAGCACACACACACTCACATACTCTCTCATATACACACACTCTCAAACACACACGCACATAAACACCCAATCTCTCTCTCATACACATAAACACACATTAACACACACACGCACACAAACTCACGCATTCAAATACTTATAAGAGCCATAGATCTGTACAGCACGGAAACAGACCCTTCAGCCCACTCGTCTGTGCTGACCCAGATATCTTAACCTAACCCAGTCCCCATTCCCCAGCACTTGGCCCATCTCCCTCTAAACCCTTCCTGTTCCTGTCCCCCATCCAGGTGCCTTTTAAATGCTGTCATTGTACCAGCCCCCACCACTTCCTCTGGCAGCTCCTCCCACACACGCACCACCCTCTGGGGGAAAAGGTTACCCCTCGGGTCCCTTTCACCTTAAACCTACGCCCCTCTAGTTCAGGATTACCCCACCCCAAAGGGGAAAGGACTTTGTCTATTTACCCTATCCACGCCCCCCTTGTGATTTTATAAACCTCTATAAGGTCACCCCTCAACCTCCGACGCTCCAGGGAAAACAGCCCCAGCCTCTCCAGCCTCTCCCTGTAGCTCAAACCCTCCAACATCCTTGTCAATCTTTTCCGAACCCTTCCACAACATCCTTCCTGTAGCGGGGAGACCGGGATTGAACACAATATTCCAACAGGGGCCCCTAACCAATGTCCTGTACAGCCGCACCATGACCTCCCAACTCCTGTACTCAATACTCTGACCGATAAAGGAAAGCATACCCAACGCCTCCTTCACTATCCTGTCTACCTGCGACTCGACTGACACCCAATCTACACACAGACACAGACGCACTCAATATTCTGTATCCATAATGTTATGCACACTTACAATAACCACTCAAGCATTGTAGCACGCTCAAACACACATACAATGGCACACACATTGACAGGACGCATACACAATCACAAACATTGATACACATTCAAGCACACAATTTCACACTTGTACACACACAAAATGAAACACACGCTGATAGCATGCACACCTTCACAAGTATTGACACACACAAACGCGCTCTCACTTACACAATGGCACACACACACACATGCACACTGTTCTGAGCTCTCTCTCTCTTACACGCGCTCACACAGTACTGAGTTCTCTCTCACATGCACAGTCTGTACCACACACACCTTCATACGTATTGACACACACTCAAACACACACACACAATCACGCTCTCACTTACACAATCACGTCCTCACTTATACAATAGCACACATGGACACGCACACACAGTACTGAGCTCTCTCTCTTACACACACACAGTATTGAGCTCTCACTCTTTTACACACACATGCACACACAGTACTGAGCTCTCTCTCGTTACACACACACACATGTACATGCGCACACAGTACTGTGCTCTCTCACACATGCACACAGTCAGTACTGAGCTCCCTCTCTCACACATACACAGTACTGAGCTCTCTCTCTCACACACACACCACATATACACAGTCAGTACTGAGCTCTCTCTCTCTCACACACACAGAGTCAGTACTGAGCTCTCTCTCTCTCACACATACACACTGTACTGAGCTCTCTCTCTCACATACACACGCAGAGTCAGTACTGAGCCCTCTCTCTCTCACACACACACACAGTCAGTACTGAGCTCTCTCTCACACAGACACACACACAGTACTGAGCTCTCCCTCTCTCTTACACACACAGTCAGTACTGAGCTCTCTCTCTCTCTCTCACACACACACAGAGTCAGTACTGAGCTCTCTCTCTCACAGACACACACACACAGTACTGAGCTCTCTCTCGCTCTCTCACAAACACACTCAGTATTGAGCTCTCTCTCTCTCACAGACACACACACAGTACTGAGCTCTCTCTCTCTCTCACACACACACAGAGTCAGTACTGAGCTCTCTCTCTCACAGACACACACACAGTACTGAGCTCTCTCTCGCTCTCTCACAAACACACTCAGTATTGAGCTCTCTCTCTCTCACAGACACACACACAGTACTGAGCTCTCTCTCTCTTACACACACAGTCAGTACTGAGCTCTCTCTCTCTCTCACACACACACACAGTACTGAGCTCTCTCTCTCTCTCTCTCTTACACACACAGTCAGTATTGAGCTCTCTCTCTCTCACACACTCAGTATTGAGCTCTCCCTCTCTCTTACACACAGTCAGTATTGAGCTCTCTCTCTCACAGACACACACACAGAACTGAGCTCTCCCTCTCTCTTGCACACATTCAGTATTGAGCTCTCTCTCTCACAGACACACACACAGTACTGAGCTCTCTCTCTCTTACACACACAGTCAGTACTGAGCTCTCTCTCTCACACACACACAGTACTGAGCTCTCTCTCTCTCTCTCTTACACACACAGTCAGTATTGAGCTCTCTCTCTCTCACACACTCAGTATTGAGCTCTCCCTCTCTCTTACACACACAGTCAGTATTGAGCTCTCTCTCTCACAGACACACACACACAGAACTGAGCTCTCCCTCTCTCTTGCACACATTCAGTATTGAGCTCTCTCTCTCACAGACACACACACAGTACTGAACTCTCTCTCTCTTACACACACTGTCAGTATTGAGCTCCCTCTCTCTCACACAGAAACACACACAGTACTGAGCTCTCTCTCTCCCTTACACACACACAGTCAGTATTGTGCTCTCGCTCACACACACATACAGTCAGTATTGAGCTCTCTCTCTCTCCAGACACAAACACAGTATTGAGCTTTCTCTCTCTTACACACACGCAGTCAGTATTGAGCTCTCTCTCTCTCTCTCACTGACACACACACAGTACTGAGCTCTCTCTCTCTCACACAGACACACATACAGTGCTGAGCTCTCCCTCTCTCTTACACACACAGTCAGTATTGAGCTCTCTCTCACATACAGACACACACACAGTACTGAGCTCTCCCTCTCTCTTACACACACGCAGTCAGTATTGAGCTCTCTCGCACACACAGACACACACACAGTACTGAGCTCTCCCTCTCTCTTACACACACGCAGTCAGTATTGAGCTCTCTCTCTCTCCAGACACGCACACAGTACTGAGCTGTCTCTCTCCCTTATACACACGCAGTCAGTATTGAGCTCTCTCTCTCTCACACACACAGTCAGTATTGAGCTCTTGCTCTCTCACAGACACACACACAGTACTGAGCTCTCTCTCTCTCTCTCTTACACACACAGTCAGTATTGAGCTTCCTCTCTCACACACAGACACACACACAGTACTGAGCTCTCTCTCTCTCTTACACACAGTCAGTATTGAGCTCCCTCTCTCTCACAGAACACACACATAGTACTCAGCTCTCTCTCTTACACACAGTCAGTATTGAGCTCCCTCTCTCACAGAACACACACACAGTACTGAGCTCTCTCTCTTACACACACGCAGTCAGTATTGAGCTCTCTCTCTCTCACACACATAGTCAGTATTGATCTCTCTCTCGCTCTCCAGACGCACACACAGTATTGAGCTCTCTCTCTCTCTCTCACACACACAGTCAGTATTGAGCTCCCTCTCTCTCTCACAGACACACACACAGTACTGAGCTCTCTCTCTCCCTTACACACACGCAGTCAGTATTGAGCTCTCGCTCACACACACACACAGGCAGTATTGAGCTCTCTGATTCTCTCTCCAGACACACACAGTATTGAGCTCTCTCTCTCTTACACACACGCAGTCAGTATTGAGCTCTCTCTCTCTCACACAGACACATACAGTACTGAGCTCTCCGTCTCTCTTACACACACGCAGTCAGTATTGAGTTCTCTCTCTCTCACAGACACACACACAGTACTGAGCTCTCCCTCTCTCTTATACACACGCAGTCAGTATTGAGCTCTCTCTCTCTCACAGACACACACACAGTACTGAGCTCTCCCTCTCTCTTACACACACAGTCAGTATTGAGCTCTCTCTCTCACAGACACACACATAGTATTGAGCTCTCTCTCTCTCTCTTACACACACTGTCAGTATTGAGCTCCCTCTCTCTCTCACAGACACACACACAGTACTGAGCTGTCTCTCTCTCTTACACACACGCAGTCAGTATTGAGCTCCCTCTCTCTCTCACAGACACACACACAGTACTGAGCTGTCTCTCTCCCTTATACACACGCAGTCAGTATTGAGCTCTCTCTCTCTCTCACACACACACAGTACTGAGCTCTCTCTCTCTTACACACTCAGTCAGTATTGAGCTCCCTCTCTCTCTCACAGACACACACAGTACTGAGCTCTCTCTCTCTCTTACACACATGCAGTCAGTATTGAGCTCTCTCTCTCTCACAGACACACACAGTACTGAGCTCTCTCTCTCTCTTACACACATGCAGTCAGTATTGAGCTCTCTCTCTCTCTCACTGACACACACAGTACTGAGCTCTCTCTCTCCCTTACACACACGCAGTCAGTATTGAGCTCTCTCTCTCACACACACAGTCAGTATTGAGCTCACTCTCTCTCCAGACACACACACAGTATTGAGCTCTCTCTCTCTTACACACACGCAGTCAGTATTGAGCTCTCTCTCTCTCACTGACACACACACAGTACTGAGCTCTCTCTCTCCCTCTTACACACAGTCAGTATTGAGCTCCCTCTCTCTCACAGAACACACACAGTACTCAGCTCTCTCTCTCTCTCTTACACACACTGTCAGTATTGAGCTCGCTCTCTCTCACACACTCACTCAGTATTGAGCTCTCTCTCTCTTACACACACAGTCAGTATTGAGCTCTCCCTCTCTCCAGACACACACACAGTACTGAGCTCTCTCTCTCCCTTACACACACGCAGTCAGTATTGAGCTCTCTCTCTCTCTCACACACTCAGTATTGAGCTCTCTCTCTCACTGACACACACAGTACTGAGCTCTCACTCTCTCTTACACACACGCAGTCAGTATTGAGCTCTCTCTCTCTCACACACACTCACTCAGTATTGAGCTCTCTCTCTCTCAGACACACACACAGTACTGAGCTCTCCCTCTCTCTTACACACACAGTCAGTATTGAGCTCTCTCTCTCACACAGACACACACACAGTACTGAGCTCTCCCTCTCTCTTACACACACGCAGTCAGTATTGAGCTCTCTCTCTCACAGACACACACACAGTACTGAGCTGTCTCTCTCCTTTATACACACGCAGTCAGTATTGAGGTGGGGGGAAGAGGTGGGGGGGGTGTGGGGGGGAGCGGTGAAGATTTCAGGGAGTTGCTTTCCTCTCTGCTGCCGATTAATGCTAACCCTGGTATTCAAACCGGCTTATGTCTGGGGCGGGGAGACGTGGTGACGAGGGAGTTGGGGAGGGGGTAGGGGGAGCTTTTCAGAGAGACGGTGCATCCATCACCTTCCAGTCACGGCTCACACTCGGGGGGCGTGTACTCTATGTTTTTTTTGGGGGGGGGGGTGGTTTGGTGTGTGAATATTTCACAATCACTATATCTTCATCGATTTCACCTCCCATCGGTCAGCTCCTGGGGTCCATCGAATACAGTGGCCGGGATAATCAGGGAGATTTGTTCAGGGATTTGGGTGTGTGTGTGTGTGTGTGGAGGGTGTGTGTGTGAGTGTGTGAGATGTGTCTGTGTGTGAGTGCATGGTGAGTGTGTGTGTGCGTGGAGGGATTGAGTGTTTGTGTGTGCATCTGTGTGTGTGTGAATGTATGTGTGTGAGTGTGCGCGCATGTGTGTGTGTGTGTGATCTGTCTGTGTGTGAGTGCATGTGAGTGTGTGTGTGCGGGGGGGGGAGTGAGTATATGTGTGCATCTGTGTGTGTGAGTGTCGTGTGCGTGTGCATGAGTGTGCGTGGGGGGCACGTGTGAAAGCGTCTGTGTGTGAGAAAGAGTGGGTGTGTGAGTGTGTGTGTGTGAGAGAGAGACAGAGAGAGAGAGAGACAGAGGGAGAGAATGGTTAGGGGTGTGGGGAAAGAAATGAGCACGAAGTAGAAAGGGGGAAGAGAGAGAAAAACAGAGACACAGAGACAGAGTCACACAGACAGGGACACAGACAGAGATGGAGAGGAGACAGATAGAGACAGAGACACAGACAGACACAAATTAAGAGAGACGCAGAGAGAGACACGGAGAGAGACACAAATTGAGAGAGAGACAGAGAGACAGAGAGAGGAGAGAGGCAGAGAGAGAGAGACAGAGAGGGACATAGAGAGACGCAGAGAGAAAGAGACGTAGACAGAGAGGGACAGGAAGACAGGGGGAGGGACACACTGTGTGAGAGAGAGAGAAACAAGGAGCGAGGGAGAGAGACAAAGAGAGAGAGAGAGAGAGGGGGGGAGAGAGATGAACGGCGCGGTATGGGAAAGAGAGGGCAGACAAAAAGAGAATGAGAGGGAGAGAGAAATTCAGACCGAGAGCGATAATGGGAGAGACATATAGAGACAGAGAGAAAGAGAGGGACAGTGAGTGACAGAGAAAGAGAGAAAGACACAGAGACACGGAAAAAGAGAGAGGGAGACAGAGAGAGAGATTGGGAAAGAGCAAGACATACAAGATAAAGAGAGACAGAGAGAGAGAGACAGGAAGAGGGACAAAGAGAGGGAGAGAGAAGCAGAGAGAGAGAGAGAGCGAGAGAGAGACGGAGAGAAAGATAGAGACAGAGGGAAACAAAACGAGGGAAGCAGAGAGAGGGAGAGAAAGGCAAAGAGAGAGAGAGAGAGAGAGGCAGACTCACAGAGAAGTGAGACAGAGACAGATTGACACACATGCACACAAAAAGGGAGAGACAGAGAGGGACAGAGAGAGGGAGAAAGACAAAGAGAGAGAGAGACAAGCAGACGCAGACAGAGAGTGCGACAGAGAGATGCACACGCACAAAAAGAGAGAGACTGGGAGACACAGAAAGGAGAGTCAGTGAGAGAGAGAGAGAGAGAGACTTTGGGGAAGAAACTGAGTGGGTGGGCAGATAGAGAGAGAGAAATAGAGAGAGAGAGAGAGACAGAGACAGAAAGACAAACAGAGGCAAAGGCAGATCGAGACGGGGGAGGGGGGCAAAGCAGAGAGAAAGAGAGAGAGAGAGAGAGAAGGACAGAGAGAGAAATAGAGAGAGAGACAGACACAGAGAGAAAAAAGCTTTTAAGTGCGGAGCTGTTTTCCGGATTGGCTGCGGGGGGCGACTCTCCCGTCTCACTTTCTCTCGGTTTTGCCTCATGTCTGTTGTAGTTAAGTCTCGATCTGGGGCCGGGATGAGGGGAGAGCGGCCGCGTGTAAGAATGTTAACTCAAAACACACTCCTGCCTCAACTGTGCCTTCCGCCGCTCTGCAATCCAACCAGACAGGAGAGAGGACAGAGAGGCGGAGAGAGACACACAGAGAGGTAGGGAGAGAAGGAGAAGAGACATGGGGAGAGACAGAGAGAAACCCGGGGGAGAAAGAGAGATAGATAGATAGAGAGAGATAAGCAAATGGACACAGAGAATGCAATGGAGACGGATTGAGGGATAGATGAGAGAAACAGACATAGAGAAAGACAGGGAAAGGAAGAAAGACAGACAATGAAAGAGACAGGAAACAGAAAGAGAGAGAGAGAGAGATATACAGGTAGACGGAGAGACAACGAGAGTGACAGAGAATGTGAGAGAGACAGAGAGAGAGAGAGAGACAGGGAGAAATAGATACTGTACAGGGAGAGTGAAATGCAGTGAGGGAGATAGAAAGAGAGAGAAACAGAGAGAGAGAGAAAAAAGGGAATATAAGAAATTTTGCAAGAGGCAGAGTGAGAGTGACATAGACGGGACAGAGTGAGAGAGAGAAACAGGGAAAGAGAGAGAGAGAGAGAGGCGGGGATAGCGGGAGGAGAGAGGGAACGGAGGAGAGGCACTTGATTGATCACACCACACAATGACAACTTAATATTTTTCCACGTTCCACAATAGTTAGCAACGGGAGGTATGTTTCTATCTGTGCTTTGGGAGACGGCCCGTGAGCGGAGGGATGCAAATGTTTGACAACTTAAACCACGGTCAGAAACCAGACAAAGTCACCTACACCCCCCCACCCATGGGCGTGTGTGTGTGTGTGGATATGAGTGCGTGTGTTGGCATGTGTATGTATGTGTAAATATGTATATGTGTGTGTGTCTGTGAGTCTGTGTATTTGATTGTGTCCGCATGTGTGTTTTTGTGTGTGGGTGTTCATGTGAGTGGATGTGTGTGTGTGTTTCTGTCGGAGTCCCTGTATATTTCTGTGTGTGCCTATCTGTGTTTCCGTGTGTGTGTGTGTGTGAGAGAGAGCGTGTGCGTGAGGGTGTTTGGATGTGAATGCATGCGTTGGGGTGTGTTTGTGTGTGCATGTGTGTTCCTCTGACAGTATCTCTGTGTGTGTGTCTCTGAGAGTGTGAGTGTGTTTCTGTAGGAGTGTGTGTGTGTGTGTGTATGTTCCTGTGAAAGTATCTGCGTGTGTGTCTGTGTAAGTGTGATTGCGCCTGTCTGTGTTTCTGTAAGTGTGGGTTTCTGTGGCAGTATCTGTACGCGTGTCAGTGCCTGTATGTCTGTCACAGCATGTGTGTGTGTGTCTGACTGTGTCTGTTTTTGTGTGAATTTGGGCAATCTTTCAGGCCTATGAGGAAGGTAGATATCAGGAAAATTGATTTGCCAAATGATCATTTTACTCACAACGCGTTGTGGTTAAAATTAAACCAAAATCCATCATCAGCTATATTTCAACACCTTGGAGAAAACTCGAAGTTTCAAATTCAGTGGTCAGGCTGACTATGAATTCCTTCTTTCTACGTGAAACTGTTTGATTTCCCATTTGAGAAGCAATTATTAATATCAATAAATGATGATTAGTAGTAATGACTTTAAATTAGTATTAGTGTTAATAAATGAGTATGAGATTTGATTGTCGCTGATTATTAATTTTGATTAATAATGATTATCAAATTTGATTATTGGCAATTATTTAATCGATTATAAATGATTACCAGTTTGAGTAGCATGAATTATTGGACCCGATTTATTAGCAATTATTTAATCGACTATTGAGATTATCAGTTTTCATCTGTATGAGATATTAAAATAGACTATTGGCGATTATTTAATCTATTATTTTGCCTTTACCATAAGAATCGCTTTTTCTCTGTTTCCCTGCTGGTCCTGGTGTTAACTTAAAATCTGCCCCCCCCACTCAAGGGAGTTAGCGGACAGGGTACAGTTTGTGTAAATGGTCACCCATTTTCCTGTCTCTGACCCCCACCCACATCCTTTCCGTAAACTGCAGACTCGCACATACATGCACACATTCAGACTCACACACATTCAGTCACACATACATGCTAACACACACATTCCGTCTCACTCACAGTCATACACACATGCACACATTCATTCACATATGTGTTAACACGCATACGTTCATTCTCCATAACACAACCACATATGCATTCACTCACACGTTCACTCGTGCAAACACATTCATTCACACGCACTCACACTCACACATATATTTACTCATACGCCCTTGTACACATAAACATGCACATTCAGATGCACACACATAATAATTCAGTAACTCACACACACACATGTGCTGACATACACACATCAGTCTCAGACACTCACACACATATTCACTCACACACTAGTGCTAACGCACACTCATACACACCAATGCATGAACACATGCACACGCTTATTCATACACACAGACTCACTGGTGTACACATGTCCACACATGGACACATACTCATGTATACACACACTCACATTTATACTTTCTCTCATGCATACATTCTCTTTCACATACACACGCAGTATCACACGTGCACACAAACACACACTCTCTCTCTCACTCTCTCACACACACTCTCTCTCTGACACACACTATTTCTCTCTCTCACTTTCACACATACACACTCTCAGTTAAAAATCACACAACACCAGGTTATAGTCCAACAGATTTATTTGGAAGTGTTAGCTTTCGGAGCGCTGCCCCTTCATCAGGTGGTTCATCACTCTCTCTCACACACACCCTCTCACACACTCTCTGTCACACACACTGTCACCCACACACTCTCTCTCACACATATACACTCTCTCTGATGCACACACTCTCTCACACACATGCACACACTCTCTCTCTCACACACGCTCTCATGCACATACACTAACACACATTCTCTCTCACACATACACAGTGGCCCAGATACACGCATTCTCTCTCATACACACTCTCTCACACACACTCTTTCTCATGCACACACTCTCTCTCACACACACATTCTCTCATACACATACTCACACCCACACGCACTCTCTCTCACTCACACACACACTTTCTCTCTCTCACACACACACCCTTTCTCACACACACACACTCTCACTGACAGACACACACATTCTCTCACACACATACATAGTGGCCCACATACACGCATTCTCTCTCATACACACTCTCTCTCACACACACATACTCTCATACACATACTCACACCCACACGTACTCTCTCTCACTCACACACACCCTTTCACACACACACACACTCTCTCTCACACACTCACAATTACACACTCTCTCATCCACGCACTCTCTCTTTCACACACTCTCTCTCACACACACATTCTCATCCACATACACACTCTCTCTCATACACAAAAACACTCACTCACACACACATTCAGTCACACATACATGCTAACACACACATTCCGTCTCACTCACAGTCATACACACATATTCACTCACACACACTTGCACACTTGTGCACTTACATGCACACATTCATTTACATATGTGCTAACACGCATACGTTCATTCTCCATAACACAACCACATATGCAATCACTCATACGTTCACTCGTGCAAACACATTCATTCACACGTACTCACACTCACACATATATTTACTCATACGCCCGTGTACACATAAACATGCACATTCAGATACACACACATAATAATTCAGTAACTCACACACACACGTGTTGACATACACACATCAGTCTCAGACACTCACACACATATTCACTCACACACTAGTGCTAACGCACACTCATACACACCAATGCATGAACACATGCACACGCTTATTCATACACACAGATTCACTGATGTACACATGTCCACACATGGACATACTCATGTATACACACACTCACATTTATACTTTCTCTCATGCATACATTCTCTTTCACATACACACAGTATCACACACACACGCACACTTACACAAACACACACTCTCTCACAAACACACACTCTGTCTCTCACTCTCACACACACACACTCTCTCTCACACACACTATTTCTCTCTCTCACTTTCACACATACACACTCTCAGTTAAAAATCACACAACCACCAGGTTATAGTTCAACAGGTTTATTTGGAAGCCCTAGCTTTCGGAGCGCTGCCCCTTCATCAGGTGGTTCATCTCTCCCTCTCACACGCACACTCTCTCTCACAAACACTGTCACCCACACACTCTCTCTTACACACTCTCTCTCACACACACTGTCACCAACACCCTGTCACCCACACACTATCTCTCTCACACACACACTCTCTCTCACACACACTGTCACCCACACACTCTCTCTCACACATATACACTCTCTCTGATGCACATACTCTCTCACACACACGCACACTCTCTCACACACACACATGCTCTCATGCACATACACTGACACACACACATTCTCTCTCTCACACACAGAGTGACTCTCTCTCACACACACAGAGTGACCCATACACACTCATTCTCTCTCATACACACTCTCTCTCACATATACATACTCTCATACACTGACTCTCACTCACACACACTCTCTCCCACTCACACACACTCTCTCCCTCACACACACACTCTCTCTCACACACACACTCTCTCTCACACACACATTCTCTCTCCCTCACACACTCTCTCTCACACACACATTCTCTCTCCCTCACACACTCTCTCTCACACACTGTCTCACTCACACACACTCTCTCCCTCACACACACTCTCTCACACACACACTGTCTCACTCACACACATACTCTCGCCCTCACACACACACACTCTCACTCACACTCTCGCCCTCACACACACTCTCTCACACCCACACACACTCTCTCACACCCACACACTCTCATTCACACACACTATTTCACACACACACACTCACACCCCCACACACACTCTCTCTTTCACAAACACATTCTCATCCACATACACACTCTCTCTCATACACAAAAACACTCACTCTCTCTCTAACGCACACACACACTCTCTGTGTCACTCTCACACACACACTCTCTCACACATACACTCACACACTCTCTCACCCACACATACACTCACACTCTCTCTCTCACACACGCCCATATACACACACTCTCTCACCCACACACACTCTCACTCTGTCTGTCTCTCTCTCTCTCTCACACACACACACACACTCTTCTCTCTCATACACACTCTCTCTCACACACACACTCACATGCACACACACTCACTCTCTCTCACACACACACTCACATGCACACACACTCACTCTCTCTCACACACTCACTCTGTCTGTCTCTCTCTCTCACACACACTCTCACACACGCACACACACTCTCTCTCACACACACACACACACAAACACACATACAGACAGCATTCAAGGAAGTCTCAATATCTTTTGAAACTTCTCGGGGTAGTTTGATACCGTTTTAAAACAAATCTCGACTTTAGCTTTGGCGGGAGCGGGAACCAGAAATGTTTGAACTGATTGTAAATTCAGCAGCGTTTCAGGGGCTGGTGTGTGCGTGTGTTTAGCGGGTGAGCCTCAGGTTGGGGGTAACGATCCAAAACCGAAGGAGAATCAGATTTTAAAACCCCCGTCCATCAAGATGTCAACAGTCAGTTTCTGCTGAATCCCCGCCTTTTGATTTTCCGCCACACTCATCAGTCCCCTGTCCTCGGGTCGATTGTAAATGATGCGCATAATCGATGATCGATTAACTCTCTTATTTTTAAAACAAAAGTCTCTCTCTATCTTCGGATTCATAATGGAAATTTCCAGAAGGCTAGAGAGAGAGAGAGAGAGAGAGACAGAGTCAGAGAGATGCACAGCACGGAACGGAAACAGACCCTTCGGTCTAACTCGTCCGCACTCACACACGCATTTACACTCACACACGCACACTCATGCACACGCTAACATGCACACCCACATACAGACACTCTGATACACACTCACATACACACATGTTCACACAGACACACATTCAGACACTGATACACACTCACATACTAACACTCACATGCACACGCACACACACGCAGATACACACCCACATACACACTCGCATACACACACTCGCATACACACACGATCACACCCACCCACACCCACATACTAAAACTCACATACATTCACACACACACACATTCAACATGCACTCATTGATACACACCAATATACACACATTCCCCTACACACATTCACACGCACACACTCTGATGCACACCCACATACACATACTCATATATACACATTCACACGTACGCACTCACATACACACACTCTGATACACACCCAAATACATAAATTCACAAACACACATTCAACACACACTCTGATACACACCCGCTCACATGTACACATTCACATGCACACATCTACGTACACACATGCTCACACACTCTCATATACGCCCGTGGACACATAACACTGTCACACCCACATTCACATATACACATGCTCATACACACCCTCATGTGCATAAATCATACCTAAACCCGTGCACACACTAATCCACACACACACAAATGCATACACATGTTCTCTCACACACATATTCATATATACACACAGAGATTTACAACATATACACTTATGCAGATAATCACACTCATCTATGCAAGCACTCATACATGCACACTTACGTAAACACACAAACAAACATATAAATACACATAGGCACACGCTAACATGCAAACGCACATACACACTCACAAATAGACAAGACATATACTCATAAACATGCACACATTCTGATATGCGCTCACATATACACACTTATGTGTACACATTCACACACTCACACATACTCATATGATCACACACTCATATATCCACATGGACACACACATTCAAATGTACATATGCTCACACACACTCATCTACACACAATCAGGCATACACTCATGTGCACTCTAACATGCACACACACACACGTTCCTGTGCACCCATTCACACATATACACAAATAGATGCAAAATGTGATGGCGCAGGTTTGGAGGGGAGAAGGGCCTCTTCTTGGGCTGTATTGTTTTTTGATCTTTGTTTATCTCGACATGCTCACCTTCTCTCTCACTCACATACACATGCACACACGCATGCACATACATGCATACACACTCACACATACTCATATGATCACACACTCACACACACACACACACATATAATCTCTTTCTCACATGCGCACACGGTCATACAAATCAACTTTTCGCCCATGTGGTCATTCTGTATACAAACAGACAATACCTACAATCACACACGTATTCACAAAGGCATATTCACACGCTGCATCTCCAAGTCCCGTCCCCCCCGCCTTTCTCTCACTCACACAGACGCACACACAATACTTACACTCATACATATGCACACAAAACTGTTCGCTCACTCACTCCCTCTCTCTCACTTACACACACTGAGACGCAGAAAAGGGGAGTCAAAAGATATTTTTACTTAAATTTTAAAAAAAGCATTCAATGAACCGCATCAACGCAGATGACAATTACAAGCCAAATTGCTGGTCCATTATTGAAAAGAAATTGAGCTGGATGTGTTATACAGCGATTTGTCAAACATTATCCCCATAATGGCACATCCAGTGCATTTACAGTTTCAATACAGCTGCCCATACAATAAATATTTAACAAGCTTTTGAGTAAGTTTATGAATATGTATTGACTGAAGCGGACCATTTTGGTTCTGCCCGTGAATTTAAACATTCAATGATACAAATCAAAACATGGGGAGGAGGGGTGAGGGGGTCAAAATCATAAACACCGAATCGTGTGTGTGTGAGGGAGAGAGTGTGAGTGAGAGAGAGCGTGTGTGAGGGAGAGTGTGTGTGTGTGAGTGAGACAGTGTGTGTGTGTGTGTGAGAATGTGTGTGTGTGTGAGAGGGAGAGAGTGTGTGTGTGTGTGAGAATGTGTGTGTGTGAGAGGGAGAGAGTGTGAGTGAGAGAGAGCACGTGTGAGGGAGAGAGAGTGTGAGTGTGAGTGAGACAGTGTGTGTGTGAGAGAGTGTGTGTGTGTGAGAGTGTGTGTGTGTGTGAGTGTGTGTGTGAGGGAGAGAGTGTGTGAGAGAGAGTGTGTGCGTGTGAGAATGTGTGTGTGTGTAAGAGGGAGAGAGTGTGAGTGAGAGAGAGCGTGTGTGAGGGAGAGAGAGTGTGAGTGTGAGTGAGACAGTGTGTGTGTGAGAGAGTGTGTGTGTGTGAGAGGGAGAGAGTGTGAGTGAGAGAGAGCGCGTGTGAGGGAGAGAGAGTGTGAGTGTGAGTGAGACAGTGTGTGTGAGAGAGAGTGTGTGTGTGAGAGTGTGTGTGTGAGAGAGTGTGTGTGTGTGAGGGAGAGAGTGTGTGAGAGAGAGAGTGTGTGTGTGAGAATGTGTGTGTGTGAGAGAGGGAGAGAGTGTGAGTGAGAGAGAGAGCGTGTGTGAGGGAGAGAGAGTGTGAGTGTGAGTGAGACAGTGTGTGTGTGAGAGAGTGTGTGTGTGTGAGAGTGTGTGTGTGTGAGGGAGAGAGTGTGAGTGTGAAAGAGTGTGTGAGAGGGAGAGAGTGTGAGTGAGAGAGAGCGCGTGTGAGGGAGAGAGAGTGTGAGTGTGAGTGAGACAGTGTGTGTGTGAGAGAGTGTGTGTGTGTGAGAGTGTGTGTGTGTGAGAGAGAGTGTGTGTGTGAGGGAGAGAGTGTGTGAGAGAGTGTGTGTGTGTGTGAGAATGTGTGTGTGTGAGAGAGGGAGAGAGTGTGAGTGAGAGAGAGTGTGTGTGAGGGAGAGAGAGTGTGAGTGAGACAGTGTGTGTGTGAGAGAGTGTGTGTGTGTGAGAGTGTGTGTGTGAGGGAGAGAGTTTGAGTGTGAAAGAGTGTGTGAGAGGGAGAGAGTGTGAGTGAGAGAGAGCGCGTGTGAGGGAGTGAGAGTGTGAGTGTGAGTGAGACAGTGTGTGTGTGAGAGAGTGTGTGCGTGTGAGAGTGTGTGTGTGAGGGAAAGAGTGTGAGTGAGAGAGTGTGTGAGGGAGACAGTGTGTGTGTGAGAGAAAGAGTGTGTGAATGAGCGAGAGAGAGTGAGAGTGTGTGTGCATGTGAGGGAATGAGTATGTGTGAGAGTGTGTGTGTGACAGAGAGAGCGTGTGTGGTGAGAGAGAGAGTGAAAGAGAATGAGAGTGTGCATGTGTGTGTATGTGAGAGTGTGTGTTTGTGTGAGAGAGACCGACAATGAATGCGTGTGTGTGAGTTAGAGTAAGTAATGGTGTGTGAGAGAGAGAGTGCGTGTGAAAGAGAGAGAGTGTGAGTGAGAGAGAGAATGAAAGAGAGAGAGTATGTGTGTGAGAGAGAGAGACGGACAGACAGAGAGACATGAAGGGACAGATAGATACACATACACACGCATCTCCACACACAGAGGGGTAGATAGAGAAAGAGAGAGAGGGAGACAGGAAGAGACAAAGAGAGAGATAGAGAGAAAGGCAGAGACAGAGAGACAGAGACAGGCGAAAGGCAAACAGACATATAGAAACAGAGGGAGGGGGAGGGAAGAGAGAGACAGAGATAGAAATTGAGAGGGGGAGTGAAAGACAGAGACAGAGACAGAGGGAGGGAGTCAGAGAGTGAGACTGAAACATAAGAGGCAGCAGAAAGAGAGAAAGAGGCAGAGAGAGATAAAGAGCAATAAAGATAGAGAGAAATAAGAAAGAGAGACAGACAGGCAGAAAGAGGAAGACACAGAGAGAGGGATGAAGAGACAGAGTGATAGACAGAGAAAGATAAAGAGAGAGAGATAAAGACAGAGATGAGAGGGATTGAGAAAGAGAGACAGAAAGAAAGAGAGAAAGAAACAGAGATAAAATCAGACAGAGATGCAGAGATTAATTTGTGTGTGTGAGAGAGAATAGAAAGAGATAGAGTGAGAGAGACAGGGAAATAGAAAGTGAGAGAGAGAGACACACACACACAGACAGACAGAAAGAGGAAGACAGAGAGACAGACAGACAGAGATAAATAGAGAGAGAGAGACAGGGAGATAGAGAGTGAGAGAGAAAGCAAGACATGCACACAGACAGAAAGAGGGAGACAGAGAGAGAGAAACAGAGTAGAAGAGACAGGGAGATAGTGAAAGAGACAGATGGAAAGAATGATTAAGGCAGAGAGAAAGAAAGATAAAGAGAGATAGAGAGACACGCACAGATATAAAGTGACAGAGACAAAGAGGTAAAGAGACAGAGGTCAGACAGAGAGAAACACAGAGAGAGAGAGGCAGAGTGAGAGAGAAAAGGATTAAGAGACAGAGAGAGGTAAAGAGACAGAGAGATAGAGATAGAGAGACAGAGAGAGGGAGTGAGGCAGAGAGAGAGAGAGAGAAAGATAAAGAGACATAGAGAGAGAGATACAGAGAGAGAGACACACAGAGATAAAGTGACAGACAGAGAAAGAGATAAAGAGACAGAGAGATAGAGAGAGAGACACACACAGAGGTAAAGTGACAGACAGAGAAAGAGATAAAGAGACAGAGAGAGATAGAGAGACACATAGAGAGATAAAGTGACAGAGACAGAGAAAGAGATAAAGAGACAGCGAGAGATAGACACACACACACACAGATAAAGTGACAGAGAAAGAGATAAAGAGACAGCGAGAGATAGAGAGAGACACACACACAGATAAAGCGACAGAGACAGAGAAAGAGATAAAGAGACAGAGAGATAGAGAGACACACAGAGATAAAGTGACAGAGACAGAGAAAGAGATAAAGAGACAGAGAGAGATAGAGAGACACACACACAGAGATAAAGTGACAGAGACAGAGAAAGAGATAAAGAGACAGAGAGACACACACAGACAGAGAGAGAGAGAGAGAGATAAAAAGATAGAGAGACATAGAGAGAAATAAAGGGACATTTGATAACATTTTCTCTTTGGTGTGCGCTTTCTCTCCATCACCAAACCCTGATTCCCCCACCCACCCCAGCTCCCGACCCTGGAGGAGAATCTTGCAAGCCCAGCAGGGTTGCTGGGTTGTTTTCCCAACAAACAAAAATCTATCTCAACTTTGATGTGTTTGCAATATCTGCCTTACATCACGTGTGCGGGCACAGTAATTGCTGGCTTTGTGCGTCACACACATATATATATATATATATTTTCTCGAGTGTGTGTGTTTATCTCTGTGTCTGTGTGGGGGTGTGTGTGTGTGTGTGCCTCTCACTCTCGCCCAAGGTGTGCACACCCCAGACCCCTTTCCCCTCCCACCCCCACCAACACACACTCACACTCACAAACACACACACACACACATACAGACAGACAGACAGACAGACAGGGAGAGACGGGAAAAGGGGGCTGTGCTAGGCAGGGTATGCACCACAATCTCAGCCTGGGGAAATTTTCCTGGCCGTTTCAGGAGTAGGGTCTGGGGTTGGTGGTGGGGGGTGGGGGTGGGGGGGTGCGGAGAGGCGGGGGAGGAGGCAGAGGCACCCCGAGGATGTACCTCTCCAACTGCGCCGCCTACTACTTACCGGAATTCCCACCGTTCCTGCCGCCCGCCCAGAGCCCCGCGCACCGTCGGCTGTCTCACCCGTTAGCCCCGGGAGCGGGGCCCAGGGACCCCGCCCCGTTCACCTACTCCTACCCGGCGGCGGAACCGGCCGAGAGTGAGCTCCCCCCCCTCCCTCCTCCTCCTCCGCCGCCGCCCGTCCCCATCGCCGACTTGCTGCTGGCGGACGGCGCGGGTTACAGTCAGCGGCGCCACCTACTACAACAACAACCACAGCAGCAGCCGCCCCGGTGCAGCCCCGAGCGGGCCGCCCGTGATTTCTACCCGGCGCCAAGCCGACCGTCAGAGGGCTTCTTGGACGCGGCTTACGGCGTCAGAGGAGGAGGAGGAGGGAGAGGCGGAAATTTCCGCGGTCGGCCACTACAACAACAACTGCTCCTGCACCAGGCGGCGGCGGGAGAGCCCGGACCAGTCCCGGGAGGGAAAGCACGGCCGGAGGAAGAGCCGAGGCAGGCGGTCGGAGCCGACCCCCCGTCCGGACACGCGGGCGATCAGCCGGGAACAGCAGCGGCCGATCCTCAGGGTCTCACAGCAGGGAAAACCCTCAATAATTCCAGTAGGTGGACTATTTTATGTGTGTGTCTGTGTGTGTGTGTCTGTGTGTGTGTGTCTGTGTGTGTGAGAGAGAGGGAGCGAGAGAATTAGTGTGTATCTGTGTGACAATTTGTGTGTCTGTGTGTGTGTGTCTGTGTGTGTGAGAGGGAGAGAGGGAGAGAGAGAATTAGTGTGTATCTGTGTGACAATTTGTGTGTCTGTGTGTGTGTGTGAGAGAGAGAGGGAGAGAGAGAGAGAGAGAATTAATGTGTGTATCTGTGTGACAATTTGTGTGAGAGAGAGAGAATTAGTGTGTGTATCTGTGTGACAATTTGTGTGTGTGAGAGAGAGAGAATTAGTGTGTGTATCTGTGTGACAATTTGTGTGTCTCTGTGTGTGAGAGAGAATTAATGTGTGTGTCTGTGTGTGACAATTTGTGTGTGAGAGAGAGAGAATTAGTGTGTGTATCTGTGTGACAATTTGTGTGTGAGAGAGAGAGAGAATTAGTGTGTGTATCTGTGTGACAATTTGTGTGTGAGAGAGAGAGAGAATTAGTGTGTGTATCTGTGTGACAATTTGTGTGTCTCTGTGTGTGTGAGAGAGAATTAATGTGTGTGTCTGTGTGTGGCAATTTGTGTGTGTGTGAGAGAGAGAATTAGTGTGTGTATCTGTGTGACAATTTGTGTGTGTGTGTGTGAGAGAGAATTAGTGTGTGTATCTGTGTGACAATTTGTGTGTCTCTGTGTGTGTGTGAGAGAATTATTGTGTGTGTCTGTGTGTGAGAATTTGTGTGTGAGAGAGAGTGAGCGAGAGAATTAGTGTGTGCATCTGTGTGACAATTTGTGAGTGTGTGAGAGAGATAATTGCTGTGTGCGTCTGTGTGAGAATTTGTGTGTGTGCGAGAGAGAGGGAGGGAGTGACAGAAATTATGTGTGAGAGCAAATTTGTCTGTGCGAGGGAGAGATATAAATTGTGCGTGAGAGAGAATTTGTGTGCGTGACAGAGTCAGAATTTGTGTGGGAGAGAGTTTGTGTGCTTGTGAGAGAAAGACAGAATTTGTGAGACAGACAGAATTTGTGTATGAGAGAGTTTGTGTGTGAGAGAGAGACAGAAATTGTGAGAATGTGTTGAGAGAGAATTTGTGTGTGAGAGAATTTCTGTGTGAGAGACAGAAATTTTGTGTGAGAGAGAATTTGTCTGTGGAACAGAGACAGAATTTGTGTGTGAGAAATTTTGTGTGTGTGAGAGGGAGAACTTGTGTGAGAGAATTTGAGTGTGTGTGTGAGAGAGAGAGAATTCGGGTGTGAGAGAGAATTTGTGTGTTTGTGGGAGAGAGACAGAATTTTTGTCCGAGAAGTTTTGTGTGTGTGTGAGAGAGAATTTGAGTGCGTGAGAGAGAAAGAAGTTGGGTGTGAGAGAATTTGTGTGTGAGAGAGAGTGAGACCGAATTCGTGTGTGAGGGATAATTTGAGTGTAGTGAGAGAGAGAGACAGAAACTGTTTGAGAGAGAATCTGTAATTGTCGGAGAGAGACAGAACTTGTGTGTGAGAAATTTTGTGTGATTGAGAGAGACAAAATTTTTGTGAGAGAGAATGTGTGTGTGTGTGTGAGAGAGAGAGAGAGAGATAGAATTCGAGTGTGCGAGAGAGAAAGAATTGGTGTGTGTGCGAGAGCCGCAGAAATTGAATGAGGGAGTGATAGAATTCGTGTATGACGGAGAACTGGAGTGTAGTGTGAGAGAGAAAGACGGAATTTGTATGAGGGAGAATTTGAGGGTAGTGTGTGTGTGAGAGAGATAGAGAGAGACAGAAACTGAGAGGGAATTTGTGTTTGTGGGAGAGGGACAGAATTTGTGTGTGAGAAATTGAGTGTGTGTGAGAGAGATAGAGAGGAAGAGAGACAAAAGTCGTGTGTGTGAGAGAATTTGTGTGTTTGTGGGAGAGAGACAGAATTTTTGTATGAGAAATTTTGTGTGTGAGAGAGAGAATTTGAGTGCGTGTATGAGAATGTGAGAGAGAATTTGTGTTTTTGAGAAAGAGAATTTGTGTGAGGAAATGTGTGTGTGTGTGAGAGAGAGACAGATAGACATTGTACGTGAGAGAATTTGTGTGAGAGAGAGAGACAGGACTTGAGCGGAAGAGAAAATCTGAGTGTGTCTACGAGTGATTGAACTTGTATAAGTGTGACAGAAATAATTTGAGTGTGTGTGAGAGAATTTGTGTGGGAGTGATTGAACTTGTATAAGTGTGACAGAAATTATTTGGGTGTGTGAGAGAGAAAGTGTGTGAGGGAACCTATATGTAAGAGAGAATTCGCGAGTGTGAGACAGAGAATTCGTGTGTTTCAGAGAACTAGTGAGTGTGAGGAAGAGATTATTGTGTGTGTGTGTGTGTGTGTGCGAGGGAGAGAGCGATTCTGTAAGTGCGTGTGTCTGTCTGGCTGTTTTAACAACGAATAGAAACCTCTCTCTGTGTGCGTTTTTTCCCAGGGAAGTTTTATTTGAGGTTTTATAAGCGCCGGATATGTATTTATTGAAGTCGAAAAGTGCAGCTTTGTTATCTCAACTATTTTTATGATGGGATCCAGCCTTTGAGTGAGAGGATGTTATAGCAACAACATCCGACCCAACTCTCGGCATCGGAGAGTCTGTGAAAATTTTAAAGACTATGAAAACCACATTCGCCTTCAATCAGAATGGCTTGTTAAACTGAAAACCTTTTCCCCCTCCCTCCCCCACCCTCCCTCTCTCTCAGCTAAGTTTAATTGAGCATAATATTACATCGGGTTTTCACAGAATCCCTCACTGGACCGTTTCCCCACTGAAAGTGGTTTATACTGTGGAAGAGATTCTGAACACACACACACATACACACACACATGCACACTCACTCTCTCTCTCTCTCTCTCTCTTCGCTCACACAAACCTCTGTTTAAACAAAACCCGACAGACCGCAGAGCAATTACTTTGAAATATTTGCCCGTTAAAATATTGACAAGACCCAAACGGAGTTGTGTGTTTTTGTTTTAAAAAAAAACCCGGGCGATGTCCACAATATTGAGATATATTTACAAGTCTAAATAATCACATTGTCACAAATCTCTGCTGAAAAATACCGGGGCACGCGTGGGGGGCGGTCTGCAACAGTGATTACTTTGAAATATTTAAAAGTTAAAATAATCTCTCAAACCAAGTCTGAGTTTTAAAAATTTAGGAGCGATAGAGCAATAACTTTGAAATGTTTACAGATTCAAAATTCATAGGCACACACAGACAGACACACAGACACAGACACACACATACACACACAGACAGACACACAGACACAGACACAGACACACACAGACACACACACACACACACATACACACACAGACACACACAGACACACACACACAGAGACACACACACACACACACACATACACACACAGACACACACACAGACACACACACACACACAGACACAGACACACACACAGACACAGACACAGACACAGACACACACACATACACACACAGACACAGACACAGTCACACACACACATACACACACAGACACACACACATACACACACACAGACACAGTCACACACATACACACACACACACAGACACAGTCACACACACACACACACACAGACACAGACACACACAAACGAATTTTTAAAACTTGAAGATCCATTCAACGATTATTTGAGGTACTTATAAATTAATCACAAAATATACATGCAATCTGTGATTCATATGGTGGTCACTCTGAAACATTTATCTATTAAAATGATCATTATGGACACAGATCTGTGCTTCATAAATCTGGACTATTTATGCAGAGGTTACTTTGAGATATGTACATGTTAAAATAAGCCACACGACACAGATCTGGGTGGATCTGCAGAGCTGTGGAACACGCTGTGTTGAAATGACTACAGCAGAACAGACTCACAATTCGCTGCTTTAAAAAATACTGGGGCGTGGGGAATCTGTGCAACGTGATGTTTGCATGTTAAAACTATCGCCACAGGCAGAAATACACAGACACAAATTTGAGTTTTAAAAATACGGGATCTATGCCGTGATTACTTTGAAATGTTTTGCATGGTTAAATTGAACACAAGTCTGTGTTTAGGACTGGTGTGACTTCAGAGAGCTTTGGAAACAGCTACAAAGAGGCAAACGCACGACCTTATTCCTCAAAGTGTCTGATTTAAAATGTTTCCCTTAAAATAATCGAGGCGGACACAAATCTGTTAAAAAAAAGAGACAAGAAGGAAGATCCATACAGAGATTACGGTCAGATGTGCACATATTAAAATAATTACCCCGTACGGAAAGACATAATTTTAAATACCTGGGGACCTATATAGTGATTACTTTGAGATATTTTCATACTATAATAATCACTAGTAAATCAGTATTTTTGAAACCTGTGGGGGATTTACACACTCATTATTTGGAAACGTTTGCATCTTGACTCAAAACTGCGTTTGAAAAAAAAACCGGGGATCTATACGAGAGTATATTTTGAAATATTTAAATGTTAAAAAAATCACACAGACACGCACAAACCTGTGTTTTAAAAACCTCGCGAGAATGTGTACAGCGGCCACTTTAAAATGTACGGAGATGTACAGCAGGGAAACAGACCCTTCGGTCCAACTCGTCCATGCCGACCCAGATATCCTAAATTAATCTAGATTTGTAGAGGCCGGTGTTGGACCTGGGGTGTACAAAGTTAAACATCACACAACACCAGGTTATAGTCCAACAGGTTTAATTGGAAGCCTGTTAATTAAACCTGTTGGACTATAACCTGGTGTTGTGTGATTTTTAAATTAATCTAGTCCCATTTGCCAGCACTTGGCCCATATCCCTCTAAACCCTTCCTATTCATGTGCCCATCCAGATGCCTTTTAATTGTACCAGCCTCCGCCACTTCCTCTGGCAGCTCAGTCCGTACATGTACCACACTCTGCGTGAAAAAGTTGCCCCTTAGGTCCCTTTTAAATCTTTCCCCTCTCACCCTAAACCTACGCCCCTCTAGTTTTGGACTCCCCCACTCCAGGAGGGAAAGACCTTGTCTATTTACCCTATCCACGCCCCTTATGATTTTATAAACCTCTATAAGATCCACCACTCAGCCCCCAACGCTCCAGGGATAACAGCCCCAGCCTGTTCAGGCTCTGCCTATAGCTCAACTCGGTAACATCCTTGTAAATATTTTTTGAATCCTTTCTTGTTTCACAACATCTTTCCTATAACAGAGAGACCAGACATGAGCACAGTATTCCACATGGACATAGACCCCCACGCAGACTTGTGATTTAAATGTTTTGGGGGAGAAGGGATTTGTGCAAAAATTACTTTGAAATATTTCCAAGTTAACATAATCTCCATGGACAAAAGTCTACGTTTAAAAATCTGGAAAATCTGTACCGATATTACTTTGAGATGTTTAAATGCCAAAATAATCACACACACATACCCTCCACACACACACACACAACGTCCACACACACACTCACACACACACAATTACACAAACCTGTATTTTATAAAGTTGGGCAGCTTCTACAGAGATCACTTTGAGACATTTACATGATAAAAATTATCACACACATACACATACACACACCCTCCACACACACACGCCCTCCATACACACACACACACACAATTACACAAACCTGTATTTTATAAACACGGGCAGTTTCTACAGCGATCACTTTGAGACATTTACATGATAAAAATGATCACACACACACTCACATGCACAAACCTGTATTTTATAAACATGGGGAATTCCTACAGAGATTACTTTGAGATTTTCCATGTTAAAATTATCACATACACACGCACACACACAAACCTATATTTTATAACCCTGAAGAATTTCTAGAGACTACTTTGATATATTTTCATGCCAAAATAATCACACACACACACACAAACCTGTATTTTATAAACATTGGGGAATTTCTACAGAAGTAACTTTGATTTATTTACATGTTAAAATTATCACACACACACAAACCTGTATTTTATAAACATGGGGAATTTCTACAGAGGTAACTTTGGGATATTTACATGTTAAAATTATCACACACACATGCACACACAAACCTGCATTTTATAAACATTGGGGAATTTCTACAGAAGTAACTTTGATTCATTACATGTTAAAATGATCGCACACACACAAACCTATATTTTATAAACATTGGGAAATTTCTACAGAGGTAACTTTGGGATATTTACATGTTAAAATTATCACACACACACAAACCTGTATTTTATAAACATGGGGAATTTCTACAGAGGTAACTTTGGGATATTTACATGTTAAAATTATCACACACACACAAACCTGTATTTTATAAACATGGGGAATTTCTACAGAGGTAACTTTGGGATATTTACATGTTAAAATGATCACACACACATGCACACACAAACCTGTATTTTATAAACATTGGGGAATTTCTACAGAGGTAACTTTGATTCATTACATGTTAAAATTATCACACACACACACACAAACCTCTATTTTATAAGCATGGGGAATTTCTACAGAGGTAACTTTGGGATATTCACATGTTAAAATTATCACACACACACACACAAACCTGTATTTTATAGACATGGGGAATTTCTACAGAGGTAACTTTGATTCATTTACATGTTAAAATTATCACACACACACAAACCTGTATTTTATAGACATGGGGAATTTCTACAGAGGTAACTTTGGGATATTTACATGTTAAAATTATCACACACACACAAACCTGTATTTTATAGACATGGGGAATTTCTACAGAGGTAACTTTGGGATATTTACATGTTAAAATTATCACACACACACAAACCTGTATTTTATAAACATGGGGAATTTCTACAGAGGTAACTTTGATTCATTTACACGTTAAAATTATCACACACACACAAACCTGTACTTTATAAGCATGGGGAATGTCTACAGAGGTAATTTTGGGATATTCAACATGTTAAAATTATCACACAAATCCGTGTTTTTTCAAAAAAAAAAGGACTGGAAAATTAATACTTTGGGAATATTTACACGATAAAATAGTCTTGCAGGCGAATGGTTTTTTCCGTTGTCAAAATGGTTAGCACATCCAAACCATCGGTTCTAATGTTAACCAGCGGAACCGACTGGGGGCCCTTTGGTTTTTATTGTACGGTTTTATTTTTGTGTGTGGTTGTTGATGTGTCATAATCCCCATCCCCTTTTTTCCTGTCAAAAAAAAAACCCCACAGGCGGATCTCGGTCCAGGAAGAAAAGATGTCCCTACAGCAAGTTTCAAATCCGTGAGCTGGAGAGAGAGTTTTTTTTCAATGTTTACATCAACAGAGAGAAGAGGGTGCAGCTCTCCCGGATGCTGAACCTCAGCGACCGCCAAGTTAAAATCTGGTTTCAGAACCGGCGGATGAAGGAAAAGAAACTGCACAGGGACCGGTTGCAGTATTTCTCCGGAAACCCGCTCCTGTGAAATTTACTACGAGCAAGACGTACATGGACATAGGCGTGCGTGCGTGTGTAAACACAGGGAGGGGGAGAGACGAAATATTGGCTCCATTTGCAAACAAATGCAACTGAGAGAGAAAGAGAGAGAGAGAGAGAGAGGGAGGGAGAAAGTGAAAATGGATTCCTATTCTAAATCGCCAACCAACCGATCACATAACACCCGCGCACAGAAAATAAACCAGGTCAGGCGGGGTTGGGGAAAGGGGGCGTAGGTATTTGACTGGGCTGTTCACCCACACACGCCCTCTTGCAGACGCTTACACACACACACACACACACTTAAACACACACATACAGACACAGACTCTCTTAGATGCAGGCACACACACTTAGACACACGTACATACAGCACATAGAGTCTCTTAGATACAGACACACACTTAGACACAAGGACATGCAGACACGTAAAGTCCCTTAGATACAGACACACACACACTTAGACACACCACATGCACACAGGCACACACACTCAGGCGCATGTACACACATACAGCTGCTCACACACACTTAAATACACACATACAGACACATAGACTCTCTTAAATACAGATACACGCAGACAGACACACACATACACACACACATACAGACACATAGAGTCTCTTAGATACAGACACACACTTAGACACACACAGACACATAGACTCTCTTAAATACAGACACACACACACAGACACACACTTAGACACACCACGTGCACACAGGCAAACACACTCAGGCACATGTACACACATACAGGCGCGTTCTTACACACCTGAACACATACATACAGACACATAGACTCTCGTGATACAGACGCACACACACAGAGACACACTTAGATTCTCTTAGATACAGACACATGCACACAGGCACACATACTCAGACGCATACACAGACAGACACATACTGCTACATGCACATAGGCATACAGACTCACACTCAGACACATGCCCACTCGCTTAGGCACACGCAAGCATGCACACACATACTCACTCAGACCCACACACGTACACTCTCTAGGATACACGGACACACACTTAGACAGACACACTCAGGTCGGCACGCATCCACACAACCGCACGGTATTTATTCCAGCTCCCAGCGCCCCTCTCCCCGCCACTCATTCCCCCTCCCGCGCCTTTTTACCGCTTCATAGGATCTGCCGTCATGTTTAGTTTATTTCTGATTAACAGGAGGCGCCACTCAGAGTGACTCCTTCCCGCTGTAACTCAGAATGGAAATTAATTGATTAATTAATTGTGATGAGAATCGGAACGGACCGCTTTAATAGCTTTCAACTGTTCCGGTATATCTCCGTTTAGTTATTTGTGTGTGTGTATGTGTGTGTATGTTGTATGTGTGTGGGTGCACATGTCTGTGTCTGTGTGTGGACACCTGTGTGCGCCATGTGTGAGTGTGTGTATCTGAGTGATTCTGTGCAAACCCGCCTCTGGGTGGGCATATTAATTAGCACGGGCCAGTGCAAGTCCCGACGTTTGTGTCAGTATGTACATATGTGTGTGTGTGTACATATGTGTGTGTGTATGTTGACATGTGTGCACCTGAGTGTGGGTGTGACTGTGTATGTGTATCATTTGTGTTCACCTGTGTTAGTGTGTGTCTCGGTGTGTGCATGTTTGTGTGTGTGTGTACATGTGGCTGAATGTAAGTTTGGCTGTGTGGTTGACCATGTCTATATGTGTGTCTACACATTTGTGTTCACTTGTTTTGGTAAAAGTGTGTGTGTCTGTGTGTCTATGTGTATGAGTGTGTGTGTGAGTATGTGTGTGTGTGTCTATGTGAGTGTGTGTGCCTGTATGTGTGAGAGAGTGTGTGTGTGTGTGTGTGTGTGTGTGAGTGTGTGTGTGTGTCTGTTATGTATTTGTTTTTGACTATTGTGTTCCAGCCACTAATAAGTTGCTTAAAAGGACCTCCGTTCTGTCTCTGGCACACAGAACAAAAAATGCTTCCATGCTGGATTTTAATGTGAGTCTGCAGTTTACATTACATTATCAAATAAACTACTGTGAAATACTGTAGGGGCGACTTTCATTTGAGAACCGTGACTGTTCACTTTTTTTTAAAAAAAATCTGTTTTTGTTTATTTCCTGAGTTAACAGGTGTCTGAGGGACACCCTCTCTTTCTCGTGGTCACAATGAGAGAGAGAGAGAGAGAAAGAGAGAGAAAGGAGATAATTTTATTTTTATCAAGAGCTGTGTGAATAGTGAAACACACCAAACCACATGAAACAGCAAATAGCTCACTCCAGACACTAGAAAGGGGGGGGGGGGGGGGGTGGGGAACAACAAAAAAAAAAGTGGTGAGGTTTCCTTTTTGTCTGAACAATTTTATACGTGTTTGTGTGTGTGGAGTGAGTGTGGTTTAGATGGGTGTGTGTGAGAGAGAGAGAGCATGTGTGAGAGAGTGTGTGTGTATGGAGTGAGTGTGGTTCAGATAGGCATGTCTCTTGTTCATTCAGGTGTGTGTTTGTGAATGTGATTCACATAGGTGTGTGCACAGTTTAGGTAGGTTTGTGTGTTGTGTGAGTGTTTTATCTAGGCATGTGTGTTGTTAGGTGTGTATGTTTGAATGTGTTTCATATAGGTGTGTGTTTGTGTGAGTGTGGTTCATCTAGGTGTGTGTGTACGGTGTTTAGATTGGTGTGTGTTTGAGTGTAGGGTGTGTGGCTCATGTAGGTGTGCGTTGGTGAGTGTGGTTCATAGGGATGTGTATGTGGTTCAGATAGGTGTGTGTTTGTGAGTGTGCAAGTGGAGTTCATATGGGGTGTGCGCGTGGTAGATGTGTGAGTGTGTTTGTGCTACAGATAGGTGTTTGTAGGGTGTGTATGTGTGTGCCGGTGGTGTAGACAGGGATGTCTGTGTGCGCGCGCGTGCGTGTGTGTATGTGTGTGGTTCACATTGGTGTGTCGAAGTGTACGTTGTTTCATTAATGTGTTGTTGCCCTATGTCCATATGTGTGTGTTTATGTGTATGTCAGTGTGTGTGTGCGCGGGCATGTGTGTGTGTGCGCGGGCATGTGTGCGTGTGTGTCAGTGTGTGCGTTTTTGTGTTCATGTCGGTGTGTGTTTGTGTTCATGCCGGTGTGTGTGCGTGTGCGTTTGTGTTCATGCTGGTGTGTGTGTCGGTGCGTGCGTGTTTGTGTGCATGTGTGCCGGTGTGCGTGCCGGTGCGTGCGTGTTTGTGTGCATGTGTGTGTGTGTGTGTGTGTGTGTAAGAGTGTCTGAGTGTGCGTGTGCATCTGTCTATGAGGGAGCTGAGGTGGGTGCAGGAGGTAGGTTGAAAAATTGTGTCTTTCGAGGAACATGTTCAATCTAGGTGACATTATAAAGTTTTGGGGTTGGGGGAGAAATAATTAAATCCGTTTCCTTTTATCCTCCTAAACCCCTCTCTCTCTCTCTCTCTCTCTCTCTCTGAACTGAATGTTACCATGGCAACTCTGCTTGTTTCACACAATCAGCTAAAGAAACACGTCCCTTCCTCCCCATGAGCCGTCCTTATATTACTGGCCACGCGTTTCATTCGCTTTATTGCTCTGTCTGAGACAGTAGAGCCCCTCCCTGAGAAAGTAAAGACAAGTTCAATTGTCCCACTCCTCCCCCAGTGTCTGTGACGGAGGGAGATGGGGAAGGGACAAGGTGGGGCATTGGGGGGATGGGGCTTGTTCCAAAGAAACTGGGACATCTATTTCCATGGACCTTTTGCAACAGGTGGAACTTTGTGAATAAGAAAGAAAGACTTTTATTTCTGTGGAAAGGAATGTTCATGCCTGCACACCCCTCCGCCCCATGTCTCTCAGTGCCTATGTGTGTGTATCTCTCTTTACATCTCTCATACTCTGCACCCAGGTCTGTGTGTGTGTGTTTATGTGTGTGTGCATTTATGTGTGTGTCTATTTCAGTGTAGCTCTGTTTGTGTGTCTGTGTACCTCAATCTCTCTCTCTCTCTCTCTCTCCCTCTCTTTGTGCATGTGTGTCTTGCTGTAGCCACGTTTATTGAGGTCTCTATGTCTTTCTCAATCTCACTGTCTCGGTGTCTCAGTGTAGCAGTGGTTTTGTTTATCTCTATGTCTTTCCTTCTTCTCTATGTATTCCTCACATTCTCCTCTCTTTCTGCGTGTGTGTGTGTGTTTTGGTGTAGCTCTTTTTGAGTGTCTCTTTCTCTCTCTCTCTCTCTCTTTCTCTCTTTGCCTTTCTCAATTTCTCTCTCTCTCTCTGTCTCAGTGTAGCTGTGGTTGTGTCTGTCTCCATGTTGCTCTCTTCTCTATGTATTCCTCAGTGTCTTTCTGTGTGTGTGTGTGCCTCAGCGGAGTTGTGTTTGTGTGTCTCCATGTCTTTCTCTCATACATATTTTTCAACCTCTCTCTGTTTCAGTGTAGCTGTGTTTGTGTCTGTCTTCATGTCTCTCTCTCTCTCTCTCTCTTTCTCATTCATATTTCTCAATCCATCTGCATAAGTGTTTCTGTATGTCTGTGTGTGTGTGGCTCTCTCTCTTTCTGTGTGTGATGTGGTGGAGCCAGTGTTGGACTGGGATAGACAAATCTAAAAATCACACAACACCAGGTAACAGTCCAATAGGTTTGTTTGGAAGCACTAGCTTTCAGAGCGCTGTTCCTTCAAAGCTGTGGAGCAGGATCATAAGATACAGAATTTATAGCAAAAGATTTCACTGTCATGGAACTGAAACGATATATTGAACAAACCCAGATTGCTGTTAAATCTTTCATCTTTTAGAATGGGTTACAGGTTTTGGTTCATTAATGTGTAAATCCCAGAACTTATTTTAAGTCACATTCTCTTTCTGTGTAACTCAGTCGCTGTCTCTTTCTGCATTGTTTCTCTGTGTAGCTGTGTTGTCTCTCTGCTTACTCTGAGTACACCTCAATCTCTCTGTCTCCGTGCAGCTGTGTTTCTGTATGTCATTATGTCTCTGTCTCTTTCAGTGTATCTCAACCTCTCTCTCTCTCTCTCTCTGTCTCTGCATGTGTGTCTCAATGTAGTGGTGTTTATGTGTTTCCTGCGCCCTGTCTCTGTGTGTGGGTCTGTGCATGTGTCAGTGTCCCTATCTGCATTTGTGTATGTCTCTGTATGTATGTGCTTTCAAACCCTCTCTCTATTTTTATGTGTGCCTGTGTGTGTGTCTTGGGTATATGTATACCTGGTTTTTTTGTTTGTCCCTCTCAATGTATGTATATTTGCATTTATGTCAGTTACCCACATGTCTGTGTGCGTGCCTCTCTATCTCTCTGTCTCCCCCAGGCCTCGTATGCATGTGTTTGTGGTTGCGTGTTCATGTGTCTCTTTTACACTTTGTATGTGCATTTGTGTCTAGCTGTTAGTGTTTTGCTTCCGTGAAGAGAGTATGTTTATGCAAATTTCCAACAAGTGCATGTGTGTGTATGTTTATGCATGTACCTCTCTGCTTTCATGTGTTTTTGTGTGCACCTGGGTCTCTCGCTCGCGCTCTCTGTCTGACAATGTGTCGATGTTTGAGAAAGTGTGTATGTCTCTGTGTGTGTCTGTCTCTCTGTCTGACAGTGTGTCGATGTTTGAGAAAGTGTGTATGTCAGTGTGTGTGTCTGTCTCTCTGTCTGACAGTGTGTCAATGTTTGAGAAAGTGTGTATGTCAGTGTGTGTGTCTGTCTCTCTGTCTGACAGTGTGTCGATGTTTGAGAAAGTGTGTATGTCTCTGTGTGTGTCTGTCTCTCTGTCTAACAGTGTGTCGATGTTTGAGAAAGTGTGTATGTCTCTGTGTGTGTCTGTCTCTCTGTCTGACAGTGTGTCAATGTTTGAGAAAGTGTGTATGTCTCTGTCTGTCTGTCTCTCTGTCTGACAGTGTGTCGATGTTTGAGAAAGTGTGTATATCAGTGTGTGTGTCTGTCTCTCTGTCTAACAGTGTGTCGATGTTTGAGAAAGTGTGTATGTCTCTGTCTGTCTGTCTCTCTGTCTGACAGTGTGTCGATGTTTGAGAAAGTGTGTATGTCTGTGTGTGTGTCTGTCTCTCTGTCTGACAGTGTGTCAATGTTTGAGAAAGTGTGTATGTCTCTGTCTGTCTGTCTCTCTGTCTGACAGTGTGTCGATGTTTGAGAAAGTGTGTATGTCTCTGTGTGTCTGTCTCTCTGTCTGACAGTGTGTCAATGTTTGAGAAAGTGTGTATGTCTGTGTGTTTCTGTCTCTCTGTCTGACAGTGTGTCGATGTTTGAGAAAGTGTGTATGTCTGTGTGTGTGTCTGTCTCTCTGTCTGACAGTGTGTCAATGTTTGAGAAAGTGTGTATGTCTGTCTGTCTGTCTCTCTGTCTGACAGTGTGTCGATGTTTGAGAAAGTGTGTATGTCTCTGTGTGTGTCTGTCTCTCTGTCTAACAGTGTGTCAATGTTTGAGAAAGTGTGTATGTCTGTGTGTTTCTGACTCTCTGTCTGACAGTGTGTCAATGTTTGAGAAAGTGTGTATGTCTCTGTCTGTCTGTCTCTCTGTCTGACAGTGTGTCGATGTTTGAGAAAGTGTGTATGTCTCTGTCTGTCTGTCTCTCTGTCTGACAGTGTGTCAATGTTTGAGAAAGTGTGTATGTCTCTGTGTGTGTCTGTCTCTCTGTCTGACTGTGTCAATGTTTGAGAAAGTGTGTATGTCTCTGTCTGTCTGTCTCTCTGTCTGACAGTGTGTCGATGTTTGAGAAAGTGTGTATGTCTGTGTGTGTGTCTGTCTCTCTGTCTGACAGTGTGTCTATGTTTGAGAAAGTGTGTATGTCTGTGTATTTCTGTCTCTCTGTCTGACAGTGTGTCGATGTTTGAGAAAGTGTGTATGTCTCTGTGTGTGTCTGTCTCTCTGTCTGACAGTGTGTCAATGTTTGAGAAAGTGTGTATATCAGTGTGTGTGTCTGTCTCTCTGTCTGACAGTGTGTCGATGTTTGAGAAAGTGTGTATGTCTCTGTGTGTGTCTGTCTCTCTGTCTAACAGTGTGTCAATGTTTGAGAAAGTGTGTATGTCTGTGTGTTTCTGACTCTCTGTCTGACAGTGTGTCAATGTTTGAGAAAGTGTGTATGTCTCTGTCTGTCTCTCTGTCTGACAGTGGGTCGATGTTTGAGAAAGTGTGTATGTCTCTGTCTGTCTGTCTCTCTGTCTGACAGTGTGTCTCTATTTGAGAAAGTGTGTATGTCTCTGTGTGTGTCTGTCTCTCTGTCTGACAGTGTGTCTATGTTTGAGAAAGTGTGTATGTCTGTGTGTTTCTGTCTCTCTGTCTGACAGTGTGTCAATGTTTGAGAAAGTGTGTATGTCTCTGTCTGTCTGTCTCTCTGTCTGACAGTGTATCTCTATTTGAGAAAGTGTGTGTGTCAGTGTGTGTGTCTGTCTCTCTGTCTGACAGTGTGTCTATGTTTGAGAAAGTGTGTATGTCTGTGTGTTTCTGTCTCTCTGCCTGACAGTGCGTCAATGTTTGAGAAAGTGTGTATGTCTCTGTGTGTGTCTGTCTCTCTGTCTGACAGTGTATCTATGTTTGAGAAAGTGTGTATGTCTCTGTCTGTCTGTCTCTCTGTCTGACAGTGTGTCGATGTTTGAGAAAGTGTGTATGTCTGTGTGTTTCTGTCTCTCTGTCTGACAGTGTGTCAATGTTTGAGAAAGTGTGTATGTCTCTGTCTGTCTGTCTCTCTGTCTGACAGTGTGTCGATGTTTGAGAAAGTGTGTATGTCTGTGTGTGTGTCTGTCTCTCTGTCTGACAGTGTGTCAATGTTTGAGAAAGTGTGTATGTCTGTGTGTTTCTGTCTCTCTGTCTGACAGTGTGTCAATGTTTGAGAAAGTGTGTATGTCTCTGTCTGTCTGTCTCTCTGTCTGACAGTGTGTCGATGTTTGAGAAAGTGTGTATGTCTCTGTCTGTCTGTCTCTCTGTCTGGCAGTGTGTCAATGTTTGAGAAAGTGTGTATGTCTCTGTCTGTCTGTCTCTCTGTCTGACAGTGTGTCGATGTTTGAGAAAGTGTGTATGTCTGTGTGTGTGTCTGTCTCTCTGTCTAACAGTGTGTCTATGTTTGAGAAAGTGTGTATGTCTGTGTGTTTCTGTCTCTCTGTCTGACAGTGTGTCGATGTTTGAGAAAGTGTGTATGTCTCTGTGTGTGTCTGTCTCTCTGTCTGGCAGTGTGTCTATGTTTGAGAAAGTGTGTATGTCTCTGTCTGTCTGTCTCTCTGTCTGACAGTGTGTCGATGTTTGAGAAAGTGTGTATGTCTGTGTGTGTGTCTGTCTCTCTGTCTAACAGTGTGTCTATGTTTGAGAAAGTGTGTATGTCTGTGTGTTTCTGACTCTCTGTCTGACAGTGTGTCAATGTTTGAGAAAGTGTGTATGTCTCTGTCTGTCTGTCTCTCTGTCTGACAGTGTGTCGATGTTTGAGAAAGTGTGTATGTCTCTGTCTGTCTGTCTCTCTGTCTGACAGTGTGTCAATGTTTGAGAAAGTGTGTATGTCTCTGTGTGTTTCTGTCTCTCTGTCTAACAGTGTGTCAATGTTTGAGAAAGTGTGTATGTCTGTGTGTGTGTGTCTGTCTCTCTGTCTGACAGTGTGTCAATGTTTGAGAAAGTGTGTATGTCTCTCTCTGTCTGTCTCTCTGTCTGACAGTGTGTCGATGTTTGAGAAAGTGTGTATGTCTGTGTGCGTGTCTGTCTCTCTGTCTAACAGTGTGTCAATGTTTGAGAAAGTGTGTATGTCTCTGTCTGTCTGTCTCTCTGTCTGACAGTGTGTCAATGTTTGAGAAAGTGTGTATGTCTCTGTCTGTCTGTCTCTCTGTCTGACAGTGTGTCTATGTTTGAGAAAGTGTGTATGTCTGTGTATTTCTGTCTCTCTGTCTGACAGTGTGTCGATGTTTGAGAAAGTGTGTATGTCTGTGTGTGTGTGTGTCTGTCTCTCTGTCTGACAGTGTGTCAATGTTTGAGAAAGTGTGTATGTCTCTGTCTGTCTGTCTCTCTGTCTGACAGTGTGTCTCTATTTGAGAAAGTGTGTATGTCTCTGTGTGTGTCTGTCTCTCTGTCTGACAGTGTGTCGATGTTTGAGAAAGTGTGTATGTCTGTGTGTTTCTGTCTCTCTGTCTGACAGTGTGTCAATGTTTGAGAAAGTGTGTGTGTCAGTGTGTGTGTCTGTCTCTCTGTCTGACAGTGTGTCAATTTTTGAGAAAGTGTGTATGTCTGTGTGTTTCTGTCTCTCTGCCTGACAGTGCGTCGATGTTTGAGAAAGTGTGTATGGCTCTGTGTGTGTCTGTCTCTCTGTCTGACAGTGTATCTATGTTTGAGAAAGTGTGTATGTCTGTGTATTTCTGTCTCTCTGTCTGACAGTGTGTCGATGTTTGAGAAAGTGTGTATGTCTGTGTGTGTGTCTGTCTCTCTGTCTGACAGTGTGTCAATGTTTGAGAAAGTGTGTATGTCTGTGTGTTTCTGTCTCTCTGTCTGACAGTGTGTCAATGTTTGAGAAAGTGTGTATGTCTCTGTCTGTCTGTCTCTCTGTCTGACAGTGTGTCTATGTTTGAGAAAGTGTGTATGTCTGTGTGTGTGTCTGTCTCTCTGTCTGACAGTGTGTCAATGTTTGAGAAAGTGTGTATGTCTGTGTGTTTCTGTCTCTCTGTCTGACAGTGTGTCAATGTTTGAGAAAGTGTGTATGTCTCTGTCTGTCTGTCTCTCTGTCTGACAGTGTGTCGATGTTTGAGAAAGTGTGTATGTCTCTGTCTGTCTGTCTCTCTGTCTGACAGTGTGTCGATGTTTGAGAAAGTGTGTATGTCTGTGTGTTTCTGTCTCTCTGTCTGACAGTGTGTCAATGTTTGAGAAAGTGTGTGTGTCAGTGTGTGTGTCTGTCTCTCTGTCTGACAGTGTGTCAATTTTTGAGAAAGTGTGTATGTCTGTGTGTTTCTGTCTCTCTGCCTGACAGTGCGTCGATGTTTGAGAAAGTGTGTATGGCTCTGTGTGTGTCTGTCTCTCTGTCTGACAGTGTATCTATGTTTGAGAAAGTGTGTATGTCTGTGTATTTCTGTCTCTCTGTCTGACAGTGTGTCGATGTTTGAGAAAGTGTGTATGTCTGTGTGTGTGTCTGTCTCTCTGTCTGACAGTGTGTCAATGTTTGAGAAAGTGTGTATGTCTGTGTGTTTCTGTCTCTCTGTCTGACAGTGTGTCAATGTTTGAGAAAGTGTGTATGTCTCTGTCTGTCTGTCTCTCTGTCTGACAGTGTGTCTATGTTTGAGAAAGTGTGTATGTCTGTGTGTGTGTCTGTCTCTCTGTCTGACAGTGTGTCAATGTTTGAGAAAGTGTGTATGTCTGTGTGTTTCTGTCTCTCTGTCTGACAGTGTGTCAATGTTTGAGAAAGTGTGTATGTCTCTGTCTGTCTGTCTCTCTGTCTGACAGTGTGTCGATGTTTGAGAAAGTGTGTATGTCTCTGTCTGTCTGTCTCTCTGTCTGACAGTGTGTCGATGTTTGAGAAAGTGTGTATGTCTCTGTCTGTCTGTCTCTCTGTCTGACAGTGTGTCGATGTTTGAGAAAGTGTGTATGGCTCTGTGTGTGTCTGTCTCTCTGTCTGACAGTGTGTCTATGTTTGAGAAAGTGTGTATGTCTGTGTGTGTCTGTCTCTCTGTCTGACAGTGTGTCGATGTTTGAGAAAGTGTGTGTATCTCTGTGTGTGTCTGTCTCTCTGTCTGACAGTGTGTCTATGTTTGAGAAAGTGTGTATGTCTCTGTGTGTTTCTGTCTCTCTGTCTGACAGTGTGTCAATGTTTGAGAAAGTGTGTATGTCTCTGTCTGTCTCTCTGTCTGACAGTGTGTCGATGTTTGAGAAAGTGTGTATGTCAGTGTGTGTGTCTGTCTCTCTGTCTGACAGTGTGTCTATGTTTGAGAAAGTGTGTATGTCTGTGTGTTTCTGTCTCTCTGTCTGACAGTGTGTCGATGTTTGAGAAAGTGTGTATGTCTCTGTGTGTGTCTGTCTCTCTGTCTGACAGTGTATCTCTTTTTGAGAAAGTGTGTATGTCAGTGTGTGTGTCTGTCTCTCTGTCTGACAGTGTGTCAATGTTTGAGAAAGTGTGTATGTCTGTGTGTGTGTGCATCTGTCTCTCTGTCTGACAGTGTGTCGATGTTTGAGAAAGTGTCTATGTCTCTGTGTATCTGTCTCTCTGTCTGACAGTGTGTCTGTGTGTGTGTGTCTGTCTGTCTCTCTGTCTGACAGTGTATCTCCATTTGAGGAAGTGTGTATGTCTGTGTGTGTGTGTGTCTGTCTCTCTGTCTGACAGTGTGTCAATGTTTGAGAAAGTGTGTATGTCTATGTGTTTCTGTCTCTCTGTCTGACAGTGTGTCTCTATTTGAGAAAGTGTGTGTGTCTGTGAATGTGTCTGTCTCTCTGTCTGACAGTGTGTCTCTATTTGAGAAAGTGTGTATGTCTGTGTGTTTCTGTCTCTCTGTCAGACAGTGTATCTCTATTTGAGAAAGTGTGTGTGTCTGTGTGTGTCTGTCTCTCTGTCTGACAGTGTATCTCTATTTGAGAAAGTGTGTGTGTCTGTCTGTCTCTCTGTCTGACAGTGTATGTCTATTTGAGAAAGTGTGTGTGTCGGTGGATGTGTCTGTCTTTCTGTCTGACAATGTGTCTCTATTTGAGAAAGTGTGTCTGTCTGTGTGTGTCTGTCTCTCTGACAGTGTATCTCTATTTGAGAAAATGTGTGTGTCTGTGTGTGTGTCTGTCTCTCTGTCTGACAGTGTGTCTCTGTTTGAGAAAGTGTGTGTGTCTCTGTGTTTCTGTCTCTGTCTGACAGTGTGTCGATGTTTGAGAAAGTGTGTATGTCTGTGTGTTTCTGTCTCTGTCTGACAGTGTATCTCTATTTGAGAAAGTGTGTATGTCTGTGTATGTGTCTGTCTCTCTGTCTGACAGTGCGTCTCTGTTTGAGAAAGTGTGTGTGTCTCTGTGTTTCTGTCTCTCTGTCTGACAGTGTGTCCCTATTTGAGAAAGTGTGTATGTCTGTGTGTGTGTCTGTCTCTCTGTCTGACAGTGTGTCTCAATTTGAGAAAGTGTGTATGTCTGTGTGTGTGTCTGTCCCTCTGTCTGACAGTGCGTCTCTGTTTGAGAAAGTGTGTGTGTCTCTGTCTGTCTGTCCCTCTGTCTGACAGTGCGTCTCTGTTTGAGAAAGTGTGTGTGTCTCTGTGTTTCTGTCTCTCTGTCTGACAGTGCGTCTCTGTTTGAGAAAGTGTGTATGTCTCTGTGTTTCTGTCTCTCTGTCTGACAGTGTGTCGATGTTTGAGAACGTGTGTGTCTGTTTGATCTTTTGTGCAACCGTGTATATTTAGGGGGAGGGAATGGCCCAGTGATATTATCGCTGGACTGTTAATCCAGAAACCTAGGTAATGGTGTGGGGCCGGGGTTTGAATCCTGCCATGGCATACGATGGAAATTGAATTCAGTGAAAGTCTGGAATGAAGAGTCTAATGATGAGTGTAAGTTCATAGTCGATTGTTGGAAAAACCCATCTGGTTCACGAATGTCACTCAGGGGAGGAAACGACCATCCTTACCAGGTCTCTCCTATATGTGACTCCAGACCCACAGCAATGGGGTTGATTCTTGGCTGGCCTCTGCGCAATCAGGGAGGGGAAATAAATGCTGGTCTAGCTAGTGACATCTTCATCACATGACGAATAAAAAACAGGGCCTGGATGACTGTGCGCGAACATATGTGTGTGTGTCTCTTTGTGAGAGCATGTCTATATTCTGTGTGTGCATGTGCATGTCTGTGTAGCAATTTAGCACGGCCAATCCCACCCTAACCTGCACATCCCTGGGCACTATGGGACAATTTAGCACGGCCAATCTCACCCTAACCTGCACATCCCTGGGCACTACGGGACAATTTAGCACGGCCAATCCCACCCTAACCCGCACATCCCTGGGCACTACGGGACAATTTAGCACGGCCAATCCTACCCTAACCTGCACATCCCTGGGCACTACGGGACAATTTAGCACGGCCAATCTCACCCTAACCTGCACATCCCTGGGCACTACAGGGACAATTTAGCACGGCCAATCCCATCCTAACCTGCACATCCCTGGGCACTACGGGGACAATTTAGCACAGCCAATCCCACCCTAACCTGCACATCCCTGGGCACTACGGGACAATTTAGCATGGCCAATCCCACCCTAACCTGCACATCCCTGGGCACTACGGGACAATTTAGCACGGCCAATCCCACCCTAACCTGCACATCCCTGGGCACTATGGGACAATTTAGCACGGCCAATCCCACCCTAACCTGCACATCCCTGGGCACTACGGGACAGTTTAGCATGGCCAATCCCACCCTAACCTGCACATCCTTGGGCACTACGGGACAATTTAGCACGGCCAATCCCAACCTAACCTGCACATCCCTGGGCACTATGGGACAATTTAGCACGGCCAATCGCACCCTAACTTGCACTTCCCTGGGCACTACGGGACAATTTAGCACGGCCAATTCACCCTAACCTGCACATCCCTGGACACCACGGGACAATTTAGCACAGCCAATCCACTGTAACCTGCATATCCCTGGACACTATGGGACAATTTAGCACGGCCAATCTACCCCAACCTGCACATCCCTGGACACTACAGGACAATTTAGCACAGCCAATCTGCCCTAACCTGCACATCCCTGGGCACTATGGGGATAATTTAGCACGGCCAATCCTCCCTAACCTACACATCCCTGGGCACTAACAGGACAATTTAGCACGGCCAATCCACCCTAACCTCAGATGGGTAGGTAGCTCCATGCGGTTTGTGTTTCCAGGGATGTGATAAACCCCCACTTCCTACCCCCACCCATACGCTCAGCCCCAGGTCTCTCTCTCCCTCAACCCCATCTCACTCCCTCACACCCATCTCTCACCCACACACCTATCTCACACCCTCAACTCCATCTCCCACCCTCAACCCCATCTCCCACCCTCACACACATCTCCCACCCTCACCCCATCTCGCACCCTTACACCCATCTCCCACACTCAACCCCATCTCCACCTCACACCCATCTCCCACCTCACACCCATCTCCCACCCTCACACCCATCTCACACCCTCACACCAATCTCCGACACTCAAAACCATCTCCCACCCTCACACCCATCTCCCACCCTCACACCAATCTCCGACACTCAAACCCATCTCCCACCTCACACCCATCTCCCACCCTCACACCCATCTCCCACCCACATCCCCATCTCCCACCCTCAACACTATCTCCCACCCTCACACCCATCTCCCACCCTCACACCCATCTCCCACCCTCACAACCATCTCCCACCCTCACACCCATCTCCCACCTTCAACCCCATCTCCCACCCTCACGCCCATCTCCCACCCTCACACCCATCTCACACCCTCACACCCATCTCCCACCCTCACACCCATCTATGACCCACACACCCATCTCCCACCCTCAACCCCATCTCCCACACTCACGCCCATCTATGACCCACACACCCATCTCCCACCCTCACACCCATCTCCCACCCTCACACCCATCTCCCACCCTCACAACCATCTCCCACCCTCACACCCATCTCCCACCTTCAACCCCATCTCCCACCCTCACGCCCATCTCCCACCCTCACACCCATCTCACACCCTCACACCCATCTCCCACCCTCACACCCATCTATGACCCACACACCCATCTCCCACCCTCAACCCCATCTCCCACACTCACGCCCATCTCCCACCTTCAACCCCATCTTCCACCCTTACACCCATCTCCCACCCTCAACCCCATCTCCCACCCTCACACCCATCTCCCACCCTCAGCCCCATCTCCCATCCTCACGCCCATCTCTCACCCTCACACCCATCTCCCACACTCACACCCATCTACAACCCACACACCCATCTCCCACCCTCACACCCATCTCCCAGCCTCACACCCATCTCTCACCCTCACACCCATCTCCCACCCTCACACCCATCTCACACCCTCACACCCATCTCACACCCTCACACCCATCTCCCACCCTCACACCCATCTATGACCCACACACCCATCTCCCACCCTCAACCCCATCTCCCACACTCACGCCCATCTCCCACCCTCAACCCCATCTTCCACCCTTACACCCATCTCCCACCCTCAACCCCATTTCCCACCCTCACACCCATCTCCCACCCTCAGCCCCATCTCCCATCCTCACGCCCATCTCTCACCCTCACACCCATCTCCCACACTCACACCCATCTACAACCCACACACCCATCTCCCACCCTCACACCCATCTCCCACCCTCACACCCATCTCTCACCCTCACACCCATCTCCCAACCCCAATCCCATCTCCCACCCTCACTCCCATCTCCCACCCTCACACCCATCTCCCACCCTCAACCCCATCTCTGACCCTCACACCCATCTCCCACCCTCAACCCCATCTCTGACCCTCACACCCATCTCCCACCCTCAACCCCATCTCCCACCCTCACACCCACCTCCCACCCTCACTCCCACCTCCCACCCTCACACCCATCTCTCACCCTCACACCCATCTCCCACCCTCAACCCCATCTCCCACCCTCACACCCATCTCCCACCCTCACACCCATCTCCCACCCTCACACCCATCTCCTACCCTTAACCTCATCTCCCACCTTCAACCCCATCTCCCACCCTCACACCCATCTACGACCCTTACATTCATCTCCCACCCTCACACCCATCTCCCACCCTTACATTCATCTCCCACCCTCACACCCATCTCCCACCCTCACACCATCTCCCACCCTCACACCCATCTACGACCCACACACCTATCTCCCACCCTCACACCCATCTCCCACCCTTACATTCATCTCCCACCCTCACACCCATCTCCCACCCTCACACCCATCTCCCACCCTCACACCATCTCCCACCCATCTCCCACCCTCACACCCATCTCCCACCCTCACACCCATCTCCCACCCTCAGCTCCATCTCCCACCCTCACACCCATCTCTCACCCTCACACCCATCTCTCACCCTCACACCCATCTCTCACCCTCAACCCCATCTCCCACCGTCAGTCCTATTTCCCACCCCAATCTCCCACCCTCAGCTCCATCTCCCACCCCGAGTACCATCTCTGGCGGTACAGTGGCTCAGTGGTTAGCAGTCTTCCTCCCAGCGCCAGGGACTCAGGTTCGATTCTAGCCTCGGGCGACTGTCTGTGTGGAGTTTGCACATTCTCCCCGTGTCTGCGTGGGTTTGCTCTGGTTTCCTCCCACAGTCCAGAAGATGTGCAGGTCAGGTGAATTGGCCACGCTAAACTGCCTATAGTGTTCAGTGCACTAGTCAGAGGGAAATGGATCTGGGTGGGTTACTTTTCGGAGGGTTGGGGTGGACTGGTTGGGCTCAAGGGCCTGTTTCCGTATTGCAGGGAATCTATTCTAATCATCTCCCAGCCTCACCCTCACACCCAGACTAGACAATTTGCAATGAACACAGACGGGGAGGGGAACCCGCTGTTGACTTTGAACTTTTGAGTTCTGACTGAGTGCCGTCTTTACGATCAGTCGTTAGGCCGTGTTTCCTGCACTGAGCTGGCGAGGGGCTCCCAGGTCATTAAAACCCAGCTGGCTAATGAATACCTTTCTCCTGTAAGAAGAAGGAAGGAACAGACATGAACAATCCCAAATAAACGTGGCCGAGAGGCGGCCAGATCGATTCGGTAAATTGCAGATAGCGGGCGGGAATACAGAGAGCGTCGGGACTCTGACTGCCCTTTCTGTGATACGCAGAGTCAGTCAGCTGGCTTTGGAAGAGGCCCCCTAGAATGTACATTTTTCACATCTAATCCAAGTAATAGACTCTATTCCTGTGACCATGAATTAGACGCATGCGTAGAAACACGCAGATTCACACACAGATATACACGCACACACACATGCACAGATTTACACAAAGAGATACACACAAATACACACACATATATACAGAGATACTCACACACGGATACACAGATTCACACACAGATATACACACACACGCACACACACATGCACAGATTTACACAGAGATACACACACATACACAGAGATACAAACACAAAAAAACACGGATACACACACAGATATACATGCACTGATGCACACACAGATTTACACACAAAGGTACATACAGATACACACACAGATACACAGATTCACACACAGATATACATGCACAGATGCACACACAGATTTACACACAGATACACAGATTCACACACAGATATACATGCACAGATGCACACACAGATTTACACACAAAGGTACACACAGATACACACACAGATACACAGATTCACACACAGATATACATGCACAGATGCACACACACACATATACACACAAAGATGCACGCAGATATACACACACATACACACACAAAAGACACAGATTCACACAGATATACATGCAGAGATACACACACATGCACACAGATTCACACACAGATATACATGCACACACACACACACAGATGCACACATACATATCAACAGATTTACACACAGATACACACAAAGATATACACAGCTACACAAAAACACACACATACACAGATTCACACAGAGATACACACAGATGCGCACACACATACATATACAGATTTGCACAAAGATACACACAGAATCACACACACATAAACACAGATTACACACAGATATACATAAAAAGATACACACAGATGGACACACATATATCCAGGTTCACACAATGATATATATACAGACAAATGTGCACACACATATGTACACAGATTCACACACAAATATACATACAAAGGTACATACAGATACTCACATACATATACATAGTTTCACACACAGAGAGACACACATTCATACATAGGCACACGCAGAAATACAAACACCCACACAGATACACACGCAGAGATGTACATTCACACATAGATACAAACATAGAAACACACACAGACACTTGGGTGCACACACAGAAACACAGGTAGACACAGCGACATATTCACACAAGTATATGCTCACCTAAACACACACAGACACATACACAAAGTCAGAGAGAAACACATTCACCTAAACATACAGAGACACACACACAGATTCAAACAAAGAGAAACACTTTCACCTAAACACACACAGACGCTATACATTCCTATGTAGATATGCAGACAGAAACACACACACACATATAATGATATAAATGTAAACTCAAATATAGAGACATACACATTCACACAAGGGTGAACACACACACACACACAATGCAACTGCAGGTGCAAAGATTTACAAGAAACACACAGATACACATTCATACATGGGCGCACACACATGGATAGACACACACACAGACATCTTCATATAAATGCAAACTCAGGTACAAACACACACACATTCATACACACGTGCACAAACACATATGTTAGAATGGAGGTACAAAGATGTGCATACGTAAATGCAAGCTCAGTCACACATACACACACACAGAAACACACAGGTACACTTTCACACACGCACGCACACACACACACACAGATATAAACAATTAAACACAAGTTCAAATGCAGAGACACAAACAGGTAAATGTAAATGCTGAAATAAAGACACATACAGATACACACACACAACACACAAACACATACACACATGCACACACACAGACACACGCACACATGCAAACACACACAGACACAAACACACACACACATACAGACACAAACGCAGAAATGCAAACACAATTATAAGCACACGCACACGCACTGACACACATCATTTCCCCTTGAAATGTAAAATAAACATACCCAAATGAAGTACTTAGACACAGCGAAGTAGAGAATAAGGGATAGGAAGAAAGCTCAGGGGGAGAGAATGCCAGAAAGGAAATGAGAATCAACACACGCAAATGGGAAGGTACTAGGGAGTGTTGCTGAACAAAGAGACCTTGGAGTGCAGGTTCAGAGTTCCCTGAAAGTAGAGCCACATGTAGATAGACTAGTGAGGAGGCGTTGGGTATGCTTTCCTTTATCGGTCAGAGTATTGAGTACAGGGGTTGGGAGGTCATGTTGCGGCTGTACAGGACATTGGTTAGGGGCCACTGTTGGAATATTGTGTTCAATCCCGGTCTCCCCGCTACAGGAAGGATGTTGTGGAAGGGTTTGGAAAAGATTGACAAAGATGTTGGAGGGTTTGAGCTACAGGGAGAGGCTGAATAGGCTGGGGCTGTTTACCCTGGAGCGTCGGAGGCTGAGGGGTGACCTTATAGAGGTTTATAACATCACGAGGGTGGGGTAAATAGACAAGGTCTTTTCCCCCCTGGGGTGGGGGAGTCCAGAACTAGAGTGGCGTAGGTTTAAGGTGAGAGGAGGAAAGGGACCCAAGGGGCAACTTTTTCCCCCAGAGGGTGGTGCGTGTGTGGGAGGAGCTGCCAGAGGAAGTGGTGGGGGCTGGTGACAGCATTTAAAAGGCATCTGGATGGGGGACATGGATAGGAAGCGTTTAGGGGGAGATGGGCCAAGTGCTGGAGAATGGGGACTGGGTTAGGTTAGGGATATCTGGGTCAGCATGGACGGGACGGGCCGAAGGGCCTGTTTTGTGTTGTAGGTTTCAACGTCTGTATGATTCTATGAGGGAGGGAGGGAGAGAGAGAGAGAGAGAGAGAAAAAAAAAACAGAGAGACAGAGAGGGAGAAACAAAGATAGAGAGAGAGTGAGAGACAAAGATAGAGAGAAAAACAGAACGAGAGAGGGCAGAAGAAGGAAAGATAGAAATAAACAGGGAGAGACTAAGACAGAGACAGAAATAGGACGGATCCAGGTGGGAAAGAGAGTGAGACTGAAGTATGCGGTGGTAACAGAGACACGTAGGAGAGAGAGAGTTGAGACAGACAGGAAGAGAGAGAGACAGCTATAGGAGAGCAGAGGCAATAACAAAAATGTACAGCCACAGGGAAGAGAGAGAAAATGCAAAGATTGGAGCAAAGGAAAGAGAGATGGAGAGGGGAACAAAGACAGAGAGTATACAGAGAGACCAACGCAGACAGACAAACAGATTGAGAGAGAGAGAGAGAGAGTAGGAATACACAGATAGGGGAACACAGATTGACAGGCTGGGGTAACGGGACAGGCGGAGGGGGTACACCAAGAGAGATTCAGGGAAACTTAAAACAAAAGTATTCCTGACACCAAGTCGAGGTGGAGAGAGAGAGAGACAAAGAGATGATAAGAGACAGAGAGAGAGACAGAGACAGGCAGACAGTGAGAGAGAGAAAGAGAGAGTCAGAGAGAGAGACAGGGAGACGGCGAGAGATAGAGAGAGACAGAGACAGGGAGACAATGAGAGACAGAGCGAGAGAGGGACAGAGAGAGACAGAGAGAGAAACTAGAGACAGAGTCATTGAGACAGGGAGAGACTGAAGCAGACAAAGACACATTTACAGAGAAACAGACTGAGAAAGATACATTGACAGAGACTGGGACAGACAAAAATACATTGCGTGTGTATGAGAGAGTGAGAGAGAGAGAGAGAGAGAAAGAAAGAAAGAAAGATGGAGAGAAAGATAGAGACAGAAACAGAGAGAAAGAGAAAGAGAGACAGAGAGACACAAAGAGAGAAAGATGGAGAAAGAGAGTGGGACAGAGAAAGAGGAAGAATGAGGCAGAGAGAGAGAGAGAGAAAGAAAAAGAGAGAGAGAGAGAGAGAGACAGACAGAGAAACAGAGGGAGAGAAAGAGAGACCAAGACAGAAAATGATACATTGACAGAGAAAGAGAGAGAGAGAGAGAGAAAGATTGGGGCAAATATAAATTGACAGAGAAAAGGAGACAGATAGATAACAGACAAACAGTGAGAGACAGAGGGAGAGAAACAGAAAGAGAGAGACTGAGAAAGATGGATACATTGACAGAGAGGGGGAGACAGAGAGGGGGAGACAGAGAGGGAGAGACAGAGAGGGGGAGAGAGAGAGGGGAAGATAGAGAGGGAGAGACAGAGAGGGGGAGACAGAGAGGGAGAGACAGAGAGGGGGAGAGAGAGAGAGGGGAAGATAGAGAGGGAGAGACAGAGAGGGGGAGAGAGAGAGGGAGAGACAGAGAGGGGGAGAGAGAGAAGGGGAGAGAGAGAGGGAGAGACAGAGAGGGGGAGACAGAGAGGGGGAGAGAGAGAAGGGGAGACAGAGAGGGGGAGACAGAGAGGGGGAGACAGAGAGGGGGAGAGAGAGAGGGGGAGACAGAGAGGGGGAGACAGAGAAGGGGAGACAGAGAAGGGGAGACAGAGAGGGAGAGACAGAGAGGGGGAGACAGAGAGGGGGGGAGAGAGAGGGGGAGACAGAGAGGGGGAGACAGAGAAGGGGAGACAGAGAGGGGGAGACAGAGAGGGAGAGACAGAGAGGGGGAGACAGAGAGGGGGGGAGAGAGAGGGGGAGACAGAGAGGGGGAGACAGAGAAGGGGAGACAGAGAGGGGGAGAGAGAGAGGGGGAGAGAGAGAGGGGGAGACAGAGAGGGGGAGACAGAGAAGGGGAGACAGAGAAGGGGAGACAGAGAGGGAGAGACAGAGAGGGGGAGACAGAGGGGGGGAGAGAGAGAAGGGGAGACAGAGAAGGGGAGACAGAGAGGGAGAGACAGAGAGGGGGAGACAGAGGGGGGGAGAGAGAGGGGGAGACAGAGAGGGGGAGACAGAGAGGGGGAGACAGAGAGGGAGAGACAGAGAGGGGGAGACAGAGAGGGGGGGAGAGAGAGGGGGAGACAGAGAGGGGGAGACAGAGAAGGGGAGACAGAGAGGGGGAGAGAGAGAGGGGGAGAGAGAGAGGGAGAGACAGAGAGGGGGAGAGAGAGAAGGGGAGACAGAGAGGGGGAGAGAGAGAGGGGGAGACAGAGAGGGGGAGAGAGAGAGGGGGAGACAGAGAGGGGGAGAGAGAGAAGGGGAGACAGAGAGGGAGAGACAGAGAGGGGGAGAGAGAGAGGGGGAGAGAGAGAGGGGGAGAGAGAGAGGGGGAGAGAGAGAGGGGGAGACAGAGAGGGGGAGACAGAGAGGGGGAGACAGAGAGGGAGAGACAGAGAGGGGGAGACAGAGAGGGGGAGACAGAGAAGGAGAGACAGAGAGGGGAAGAGAGAGAGCAAGAGAGAGACAGCAGTAGGCAGTGGTGGACAAAGAGAAAGTCAGAGAAAGAGAGAGCAAAACAAAGGGAGAAAAGGACACGGAGAGAGATAGAGAAGGAAGGGAAATAGTGAGGGACAGACAGCAAGGATGAGAGCGATAGAGACAGAGAGTAATAGTGTGTTGTAGAGAGAGAGAGTTAAAGATCACACAACCACCTGATGAAGGAGCAGCGCTCTGAAAGCAAGTGCTTCCAAATAAACCTGTTGGACTATAGCCAGGTCATAGGGTCGTAGAGACGTGCAGCTTGGAAACAGACCCTTCGGTCCAACCCATCCATGCTGACCCAGATATCCCAACCCAATCTAGTCCCCACCTGCCAGCACCCAGCCCACATCCCTCCAAACCCTTCCTATTCATACACCCATCCAGATGCCTCTTAAATGTTGCAGTTGTACCAGCCTCCACCACATCCTCTGGCAGCTCATTCCACACCCGTACCACCCTCTGGGTGAAAACGTTGCCTCTTAGGTCTCTTTTATATCTTTCTCCTCTCACCCTAAACCTATGCCCCTCTAGGACTCCCCAACCCCAAGGGAAAAGGCTTTGCCTATTCACCCTCTCCATGCCCCTCGTAATTTTTTAAACCTCTATAAGGTCACCCCCTCAGCCTCCGACGCTCCAGGGAAAACAGCCCCCAGCCTGTTCAGCCTCTCCCTGTAGCTCAGACCCTCCAATCCTGATAAGATGTTGCGTGATTATTAACTTTGTACACAATACCAGGCTACAGTCCAACAGGTTTATTTTCAAATGAACCTGTAACCAGGCGCTGTGCGATTTTTTAATTTTGCCCACCCCAGCCCAACACATGCACCTCCACATCAGGGAGGGGGAAGGGAGGCTGGTGAACCGAAGCGATTAAGGGTAAAATAGGTTGGGTCAGTCCGTGACACTGCCGTGTTATTGTGCGGTCAGCCACATGTTTGGGGGTGGGGGGGGGGGGGGGTGGGGGTTGGAGACAGGGAAAAGGTGGGAGGGAGGAAGTGTGGAATGTTAGTGATTGTTTTTGAGGGTTAAATTGCAGAAGTAGGGAGGGAGGGAGGGGGGAGGTGCAGTGTGTCTGGGCCGTGGGGCGGTGGGATGGGCAGGTGGCAATGGCATTGTTTGTGGACTTGACACAGCTCGTAACGTCTGAAAAAAGGTGATATAAAACTCTGTCTGCCTTCCCCCATCGCCTTCCCCCAATCCACCACCTCCTCCACGTGTTTATGTTCATGGGTGAGAGAGACAGACAGACAGAATTTCCCCTCGTAAAACTTAAAAGGCTATCAATTTAACTCGAAGGTGGAGACAGAGAGAGGGAGAGAGGGACAGGCAGGGACAGATAAAGAGGTAGAGAGAGAGTGGTTTAGAAGGGAGAGACAGAGAAAGAGAGAGAAAGACAGAGGAAGTGAGAGACGGAGAGAGAAAGAGATACTGACACAGAGAGTGAGTGAAACAGAGATGAAAATCACATAACACCAGCTTATAGTCCAACAGGTTTATTTGGAAGCACTAGCTTTCGGAGCGCTGCTCATTCATCAGGTGGTTGTGGAGAAAGATAGAGAGACTGATACAGAGGGTCAGAGAGAGAGAGAGTAAGAGACAGAAAGGCAGAGAGAGAGAGAGAAAGACAGAGAAAAGGTGAGAGAGAGAGAGACAAAGACAGAGAGAGAGGGAGAGACAGACGGAGCGAGAGATACAGAGGGAAAACAAAGTTGCCCCTCGGGTCCCTTTCCCCCTCTCACCTTAAACCTATGCCCCTCTAGTTCTGGACTTCCCCACCCCAGGGGGGAAAAGACCTTGTCTATTTACCCTACACTCGTGATTTTATAAGCCTCTATAAGGTCACCCCCTCAGCCTCCGACGCTCCAGGGAAGACAGCCCCAGCCTGTCCAGCCTCTCCCTGTAGCTCAAACCCTCCAACCCTTTCTGAACCCTTTCAAGTTTCACAACATCCTTCCGATAGGAAGGAGACTAGAATTGAATTCAGTATTTCATAAGTGGCCCCTAACCAATGACCTGTACAGCCGCAACATGACCTCCCAACTCCTGTACTCAATACTCTGACCGATAAAGGAAAGCATACCCAACGCCTCCTTCACTATCCTATCGACCTGAGACTCCACTTTCAAGGAGCTATGAACCTGCACTCCAAGGTCTCTTTGTTCAGCAACACTCCCCCCAGGACCTTCCCATCAAGAACAATGAACAAAGAAAATTTAGAGCCCAGGAAACTGGCCCTTCGGCCCTCCAAGCCTGAGTCGATCCAGATGTACAGTCTAAATCTGGCGGTCAATTCCTGAGCATCTGTATCCCTCTGCTCCCCATCTGTCCAGATGCATCTTAAATGAATCTACCATGCCTGCCTCTCCCACCTCTGCTGGCAACACGTTCCAAGCGCCCACCACCCTCTGTGTGAAGTACTTGCCGGGTGTCACCCCCTTAAACTTTCCACCTCTCACCTTAAAAGCGTGACCTCTCGTTATTGAATCCTTCACCCTGGGAAAAAAAGCTTGTCTCTATCCACCTTGTCTATACCCTTCATGATCTTGAAAACCTCAATCCTTAAGTGCAGAAGCCCTGCCCTGATTTGCCTTTCCAAAAATGCAGCACCTCACATTTATCTGAATTAAACTCCCTCTGCCACTCCTCGGCCCATTGGGCCCATCTGGTCAAGATCCTGTTGTAAACTGGGGTAACCTCCCTCAAGGTCCACTACACCCTCCAATTCCGGGGTCGTCTGCAAACTTACTAACCGTACCTCTTATGCTCGCATCCAAATCATTTATATAAATGATGAAAAGTAGAGGACCCAGCACCGATCCTTGTGGCACCCCACTGGTCACAGGCCTCCAGTCTGAAAAACAACCCTCCACCACCACCCTCTGTCTTCTACCTTTGAGCCAGTTCTGTATCCAAATGGCTTGTGTTGCAAATCAGAAACAAAACCAGGAATTGTTGAGAATACTGAGCAGGACTGGCAGCATCTGTGGAGAGAAAGCAGGGTTAACATTTCAGATCCAGTTCCCCTTCTTGACAGTTGACTGTACGGTTGGTACGTACGTACAGGGAGTGAGGAGAGGAGTAAGTGATAGGTGGAGCTGGAGAATGGGGAGGGGAGAAAATAGACACACACACCGAAAGACAAACATCCACACGCATGGGAATGGCCTCAACTGGAACCTTGGGTTCATGTCACGCTACAGGTGACCCAACCCACTGCGTGACACACACAGACACACACACACACACACACACACACACACTGACACATACACACTGACACATACACACACAGAGACACAGACACACACTGACACACACACACACTCACACACACACACACACACACAGACACACACACACTGACACATACACACTGACACATACACACACAGAGACACAGACACACACAGACACACACACACACTCACACACACACACAGACACACACACACAGACACACACTGACACATACACACACAGAGACACAGACACACACTGACACACACAGACACACACACACACTCACACACACACACACACACAGACACACACACACTGACACATACACACTGACACATACACACACAGAGACACAGACACACACAGACACACACACACACTCACACACACACACACACACAGACACACACACACTGACACATACACACTGACACATACACACACAGAGACACAGACACACACAGACACACACTCACACACATACACACAGACACACACACACAGACACACACTGACACATACACACACAGAGACACAGACACACACTGACACACACTGACACACACACACACACACACACACTCACAAATACTCACACATTCACACAGCTCTCTCTCATATGCACACACATACACCCTGGTGTATGGCCCTGGTGAGACCGCACCTGGAATATTGTGCGCAGTTTTGGTCTCCAAATTTGAGGAAAGACATTCTGGCTATTGAGGGAGTGTAGCGTAGGTTCACGAGGTCAATTCCCAGAATGGCGGGACTATCTTACGCTGAAAGACTGGAGCGACTGGGCTTGTATACCCTTGAGATTAGAAGGCTGAGAGGGGATCTGATTGAGACAGATAAGATTATTAAAGGATTGGACACTCTGGAGGCAGGAAGCATGTTTCCGCTGATGGGTGAGTCCCGAACCAGAGGACACGGTTTAAAAATAAGGGGTAGGCCACTTAGAACAGAGATGAGGAGAAACTTCTTCACCCAGAGAGTGGTGTGTGTGTGTGTGGAATGCTCTGTCCCAGAGGGCTGTGGAGGCCCAGTCTCTGGATAATTTCAAGAAAGAGTTGGATAGAGCTCTTAAGGATAGTGGAATCAAGGGTTATGGGGATAAGGCAGGAACAGGATCTGATTGAAGATGATCAGCCATGATCATAATGAGTGGTGGTGCTGGCTCGAAGGGCAGAATGGCCTACTCCTGCTCCTATTGTCTATTGTCTATTTCCCCCTTTATTCCTCTCAATTCCAATGAATATAATCCCATTCTAAAGTTTAAAATCACACAACACCAGGTTATAGTCCAACAGGTTTATTTGGAAGCACTAGCTTTTGGAGCACTGCTCCTTCATCAGGTGGCTGTGGAGAATTAGATCATAAGATGCAGAATTTATAGCAAATGTTTACAGTGTGATGTAACTGAAATTATAGATTGAAAAGGACCTGGATTGTTTGTTAAGTCTCTCATCTTTTAGAATGACCATGTTGGTTTCAGTTCTTTCATTTGTAAATCGCAAAACTTTTTAAAAACTTACATTCTTAAGTGAACTTTAACAATTGGTGTCATGTCGGCCCAGATAATGTATTGAAGGTGTGAGCTTCCCTGTGTGAGGCTGTCTGTCTGTGCCACAATGGTCAGACTGACTCCAATCTAAAAAAATGGATTTACAGAATCTTACATGGATTCATGTAGTTTCTGAGCAAAGTAAAATGTAATTCTGCAAGTACAAATTCACCCAACAAACTTATATGTGTATGTGTGTGTATGTGTGTGTATGTGCATGTGCATGTGTGTGGGCGGGTTATGAGTGTCTGTGAGAGAGTGTGTGTACATGTGCACGCATATGTGTGTATGCGCGTGTATGTGTGTGTGTGCGTGTGTGTGTGTGCTGGTTATGAGTGTCTGTGAGACAGCATGTGTATGTGTGCACGCATATGTGTGTATGCGCGTGTATGTGTGTGTGTGTGCTGGTTATGAGTGTCTGTGAGACAGCGTGTGTATGTGTGCACGCATATGTGTGTACGCGCGTGTATGTGTGTGTGTGTGCATGTGTGTGGGCGGGTTATGAGTGTCTGTGAGAGAGTGTGTGTACATGTGCACGCATATGTGTGTATGCGCGTGTATGTGTGTGTGTGTGCTGGTTATGAGTGTCTGTGAGACAGCGTGTGTATGTGTGCACGCATATGTGTGTACGCGCGTGTATGCGTGTGTGTGTGCATGTGTGTGGGCGGGTTATGAGTGTCTGTGAGAGAGTGTGTATATGTGTGTGAGTGTGAGTGTAAAGGGGTATAAGTCTGTGAGAGGGTGCGTGTGGGAGTGTATGCGTGAGTGTATGAGAGAGGGTCTGCGTGAGTGTGTGTGCCTCTCCTCACAAGCTAACCCCCTCAACTCCGAAAACAACCCAGTGAGCTTCCTCTGCACCTCCTCCAGTGTCACTGCACCCTTTCTCAAGTAAGGAGACCAAAACTGCACACAGCACTCCAGGTGTGGTCTCAACAGCACCTTGTACAGCTGCATCATAACCTCCCTGCTTTAAACTCAATCCCTTTTGCAGTGAACAGCGATATTCCATTTGCCTTAACTATCTGTTGCACCAACCCTCTGTGATTCATGCACAAGGACACCCAGGTCCCTCTGCACAGCAGCGTGCTGCAATTTTTCACTGTTTAAATAATACTCCATTCTGGTGCTATTCCTACCGAAATGGATGACTTCACGTTCGCCAACACTGTACTCCATCTGCCACACCCTTGCCCAGTTCCTTAGCCAATCCAAATCACTCTGCAGAGCTTCAGTGTGACAAATCCAAACAGGCACACATACACACGGACAAACACACAAACACCGACAAACACACACAGGCAGTAGGTACAAAAGCTTTTTTTTTTAAACACCTGTACCAACAGATTCTTCCCCACTGTTATTGGATTTCTGAGTGGACCGCTCAAATTTGGGTGGCATGGTGGCTCAGTGGTTAGCGCTGCTGCCTCACAGCGCCAGGGACCCAGGTTCGGTTCCAGACTCGCGCAACTCTCTGTGTGAAGTTTGCACATTATCCCCGTGTGGGTTTCCTCTGGGTGCTCCGGTATCCTCCCATAATCCAAAGATGTACAGGTTAGGTGAATTGGCCATGCTAAATTGCTCACAGTGCTGGGTGCATTAGTCAGGGTTAAATATAGGGTAGAGGAATGGGTCTGGGTGGGTTACTCTTTGGAGGGTCGGTGTGGACTTGTGAGGGCCGAAGGGTCTGTTTCCACACTGTAGGGAATCTAATCAAATTTCAAATGAAATGTTGTCCTCGCTCTCTATGCACCTTCTCCGTTTGCGTAACATTGTATTGTATTAGCCTAACACACTTTGTATGGTATGATTTCTCTGTACTGCACACAAAACATAACTTTTAACTTCAGCTAGGTACATGTAACAAAAATCAATCAAATTTTAAAAAGACACAGGACATACAGATACAAACAAAGACACAAGCGCACACAGACACTAAGCATTTATCAATGATGTTTCAAATTAAATCTTTCATACTCTGTGATGTGAAAACATTTTTGAATGCTCAGAACTAAAGGATATGTGTGTGTCTGTGTTTGTGTGTGTGTGAGAGAGTGTGTGTGTGTGTGTGAGAGAGAGAGTGTGTGTTTGTCTGTGTGTGTGAGTGTGTATGTGAGAGAGAGTGTCTGTGTGTGAGAGAGAGTGTGTTTACGTGTGTGCGTGAGAGAGTGTGTTTATGTGTGTGTGTGTGAAAGAGAGAGTGTGTGTGAGTGTGTGTGTGAGAGAGAGAGTGTATTATGTGTGTGTGTGAGAGAGAGTGTGTGTATGTATGTGAGCATGTGAGAGAGAGTGTCTGTGAGAGAGAGTGTGTTTATGTGTGTGTGTGTGTGAGAGAGAGAGAGTGTGTGCGTGTGTGAGAGAGAGCGTGTTTGTGTGTGTGTGTGAGAGAGAGCATGTGTTTATGTGTGTGTGTGTGTGTGAGAGAGAGTGTGTTTGTGTGAGAGAGAGAGCGTGTGTTTATGTGTGTGTGTGTGTGAGAGAGAGTGTGTTTGTGTGTGTGTGTGAGAGAGAGAGTGTGTGTTTATGTGTGTGTGTGTGAGAGAGAGAGTGTGTGTGTGTGTGTGTGTGAGAGAGAGCGTGTGTTTATGTGTGTGTGTGTGAGAGAGAGAGAGTGTGTGTGTGCGTCTGTCTCTGTCTCTGTCTGGATGTTGCAAGGGGGATCCCAGCTCCTGATACACAGTGATGTGGAGGTGCTGGTGTTGGACTGGGGTGGATAAAGGCAGAAGTCACAGGACACCAAGTATTATGGACTTGGCCAGACCACTCAAAACAATGAGAAAAGCCCTAGCACCCTCACACTTTCTTCATAAGACATGCCCTCCCAGTCCAGTCAGCATCCTGGTAAATCCCCTCCGCCCCCTCTCTAAAGCTTCCACATCCTTCCTGTGATGAGGCGACCAGAACTGAAGACAATATTCCAAGTGGGGTCTAACCAGGGCTGTGCAGAGCTGCAGAAAAACCTCTTAAACTCAATCCCCCTGCTTTTGCAAACCAACACATTATAGTCTTCTTAACATCCCTATCAACCTGGGTGGCAACTTTAAGGGATCTATGTACGTGGACCCCCCAGATCCTTCTGTTCCTCCACACTGCCAAGAATCCTGCCTTTAACCCTGGGTTCTGCATTCAAATTCCACCTTCCAAAGTGAATCACTTCACACTTTTCCAGGATGAACTCTATAAATGTTACCCCTCAGGAGCCTTTTAAAAATCTTTCTCCTTTCTTACCCTAAATCTATGCCCCTCTTCTTGGTAGCATAGATGAGCAGAGAGATCTCGGTGCCCAGGTACTCAGATCCTTGAGAGTTGCCACCCAGGTTGACAGGGTGGTTAAGAAGGCGTACAGTGTTTTAGCTTTTATTAATAGAGGGATCGAGTTCCGGATCCATGAGGCGATGCTGCAGCTGTACAAAACTCTGGTGCGGCCGCACTTGGAGTATTGTGTACAGTTCTGGTCACCGCATTATAAGAAGGATGTGGAAGCTTTGGAAAGGGTGCAGAGGAGATTTACCGGGATGTTGCCTGGTGTGGAGGGGAGGTCTTACGAGGAAAGGCTGAGGGACTTGAGGCTGTTTTCGTTAGAGAGAAGGCGGCTGAGAGGTGACTTAATAGGGACATACAAGATAATCAGAGGGTTCGATAGGGCGGACAGGGAGAGCCTTTTTCCAAGTATGGGGACGGCGAGCACGAGGGGACATAGCTTTAAAGTGAGGGGAGATAGGTATAAGACAGATGTCAGAGGTAGTTTCTTTACTCAGAGAGTAGTAAGGGTATGGAATGCTTTGCCTGCAAAGGTAGTAGATTCGCCAACTTTAAGTACATTTAAGTCGCCATTGGTCAAGTCTATGGACGTACATGGAATAGTGTAGGTTAGATGGGCTTCAGGTTGGTGTGACAGGTCGGCGCAACATCGAGGGCCGAAGGGCCTGTACTGCGCTGGAATGTTCTATGTTCTATGTTCTAATTTTGAACTCCCCTACTCTGGGGGAAAAAACTTTGTCTATTTGCCCTATCCATAGAACCACAGAGACGTACAGCTCAGAAACAGACCCTTCGGCCCGTCCCGTCCGTGCTGACCCAGATATCCCTAACCTAACCCGGTCCCCATTCCCCAGCACTTGGCCCATCTCCCTCTAAACCCTTCCTGTTCCTGTCCCCCATCCAGGTGCCTTTTAAACGCTGTCATTGTACCAGCCCCCACCACTTCCTCTGGCAGCTCGTCCCCACACACGCACCACCCTCTGGGGGAAAAAGTTGCCCCTCGTGTCCCTTTCCCCCCTCTCACCTTAAATCTACCCCCCTCTAGTTCTGGACTCCCCCACCCCAGGGGGGAAAAGACCTTGTCTATTTACCCTATCCACGCCCCCTTGTGATTCTATAAACCTCTATATGGTCACCCCCTCAGCCTCCGACAACAGCCCCAGCCTGTTCAGCCTCTCCCTGTAGCTCAAACCCTCCAACATCCTTGTCAATTTTTTCCGAACCCTTTCAGGTTTCACAACATCCTTCCCAGAGGAAGGAGACCAGAATTGCAGGCAATATTCCAAAAGTGGCCTAACTGATGTCCTGTACAACACAGCTTTTTTTGGCCTCTCCCTATAGCGAGAAAGAGAGATGAGTGGATACAGACACGTGCTCAGATATACACGCAGTGCAAAGGGATCCAGTAATTCAAAGGTATATGCATGAAATCGATGGATATCGTGACTCCCAGATATTAGAGGTGGGACGGATGGAGACAGATGTGCACTGATAATGACATGGAGACAGTTGTTAAAAAGACCGGAACAGAGGATGAACCAGCTGAAAGTGACAGATAAACACAGGCCTGGATAATTCCCTGTCAAGGCACTTGTTCAATCTGCTCATGCGCTGTCTTCAGCGTTCTTGGCTGGAGAGGTAAATATTTACTACAGCCTGTGAAAATAAATAATGCACAGTCTCCATCATTGATTTCAATGATATCCCCCACCACAACCCTGGCGCACGGTTTCAGACCCTTCGTCTCAAATGACAGCTGACAGATACATAAAGGAAGTCATCATTGGAGATGGGACTGTTGATGGCGGACTAGCCTGAAGATTTAATTTTCATCTGAGACTGGTACAGCTGAGATCAGAAGTGAGTCAAACAGTCAGGGCAGGCAGGGACAAGGCAGGACTAATAAATTAAACTGCATTTATTTCAATGCAAGGGGCCTAACGGGGAAGGCAGATGAACTCAGGACATGGTTAGGAAACATGGGATTGGGATATCATAGCAATTACAGAAACATGGCTCAGGGATGGGCAGGACTGCCAGCTTAATGTTCCAGGATACAAATGCTACAGGAAGGATAGAAAGGGAGGCAAGAGAGGAGGGGGAGTGGCATTTTTAATAAGGGATAGCATTACAGCTGTGCTGAGGGAGGATATTCCTGGAAATACATCCAGGGAAGTTATTTGGGTGGAACTGAGAAATAAGAAAGGGATATCACCTTATTGGGATTGTATTATAGGCCCCCCAATAGTCAGAGGGAAATTGAGAAACAAACTTTTAAGGAGATCTCATCTATCTGTAAGAATAATAGGGTGGTTATGGTAGGAGATTTTAACTTTCCAAACATAGACTGGGACTGCCATAGTGTTAAAGGTTTAGATGGAGAGGAATTTATTAAGTGTGTACAAGACAATTTTCTGATTCAGTATGTGGATGTACCTACTAGAGAAGTTGCAAAACTAGACCTACTCTTGGGAAATAAGGCAGGGCAGGTGACTGAGGTGTCAGTGGGGGAGCACTTTGGGGCCAGCGACCATAATTCTATTAGATTTAAAATAGTGATGGAAAAGGATAGACCAGATCTAAAAGTTGAAGTTCTAAATTGGAGAAAGGCCAATTTTGACGGTATTAGGCATGAACTTTTGAAAGCTGATTGGGGGCAGATGTTCGCAGGTAAAGGGACGGCTGGAAAATGGGAAGCCTTCAGAAATGAGATAACGAGAATCCAGAGAAAGTATATTCCTGTCAGGGTGAAAGGGAAGGCTGGTAGGTATAGGGAATGCTGGATGACTAAAGAAATTGAGGGTTTGGTTAAGAACAAGAAGGAAGCATATGTAAGGTATAGACAGGATAGATCAAGTGAATCCTTAGATGAGTATAAAGGAAGTAGGATTATATTTAAGTGGGAAATCAGGAGGGCAAAACGGGGACATGAGATAGCTTTGGCAAATAGGGTTAGGAGAATCCAAAGGGTTTTTACAAGTATATTAAAGACAAAAGGTAACTAGGGAGACAATAGGGCCCCTCAAAGATCAGCAAGGCGGCCTATGTGTGGAGCCGCAGAAAATGGGGGAGATACTAAATGAGTATTTTGCATCAGTATTTACTGTGGAAAAGGTATGGAAGATATAGACTGTAGGGAAATAGATGGTGACATCTTGCAAAATGTCCAGATTACAGAGGAGGAAGTGCTGGATGCCTTGAAATGCATAAAGGTGGATAAATCCCCAGAGCCTGATCAGGTGTACCCTAGAACTCTGTGGGAAGCTAGAGAAGTGATTCCTGGGCCTCTTGCTGAGATATTTGTATCATCGATAGTCACAGGTGAGGTGCCGGAAGACTGGAGGTTGGCTAATGCGGTGCCACTGTTTAAGAAGGGCGGTAAGGACAAGCCAGGGAATTATAGACCGGTGAGCCTGACCTCGGTGGTGGTCAAGTTGTTGGAGGGAATCCTGAGGGACAGGATGTACATGTATTTGGAAAGGCAAGGACTGATTAGGAATAGTCAACATGGCTTTGGGTGTGGGAAATAATGTCTCATAAACTTGATTGAGTTTTTTGAGGAAGTAACAAAGAGGATTGCTGAGGGCAGAGCGGTAGACGAGGTCTATATGGATTTCAGTAAGGCATTCGACAAGGTTCCCCATGGGAGACTGATTAGCAAGGTTAGATCTCATGGAATACAGGGAGAACTAGCCATTTGGATACAGAACTGGCTCAAAGGTAGAAGACAGAGGGTGGTGGTGGAGGGTTGTTTTTCAGACTGGAGGCCTGTGACCAGTGGAGTGCCACAAGGATCGGTGCTGGATCCTCTACTTTTTGTCATTTACATAAATGATTTGGATGCGAGCATAAGAGGTACAGTTAGTAAGTTTGCAGATGACCCCAAAATTGGAGGTGTAGTGGACAGCGAAGAGGGTTACCTCAGATTACAACAGGATCTGGACCAGATGGGCCAATGGGCTGAGAAGTGGCAGACGGAGTTAATTCAGATAAATGCGAGGGGCTACATTTTGGGAAAGCAAATCTTAGCAGGATTTATACACTTAGTGTTAAGGTCCTGGGGAGTGTTGCTGAACAAAGAGACCTTGGAGTGCAGGTTCATAGCTCCTTGAAAGTGGAGTCGCAGGTAGATAGGGTAGTGAAGAAGGCGTTTGGTATGCTTTCCTTTATTGGTCAGAGTATTGAGTACAGGGGTTGGGAGGTCATGTTGCGGCTGTACAGGACATTGGTTAGGCCACTGTTGGAATAATGCGTGCAATTCTGGTCTCCTTCCTATCGGAAAGATGTTGTGAAACTTGAACGGGTTCAGAAAAGATTTACAAGGATGTTGCCAGGGTTGGAGGATCTGAGCTACAGGGAGAGGCTGAACAGGCTGGGGCTGTTTTCCCTGGAGCGTCGGAGGCTGACGGGTGACCTTATAGAGGTTTATAAAATTATGAGGGGCATGGATAGGGTAAATAGGCAAAGTCTTTTCCCTGGGGTGGGGGAGTCCAGAACTAGAGGACATAGGTTTAGTGTGAGAGGGGAAAGATATAAAAGAGACCTAAGGGGCAATTTTTTCACACACACAAAAACACTTTCTCACACACACACGTATATGGAATTAGCTGCCAGAGGATGTGGTGGAGACTGGTACAATTGCAACATTTAAGAGGCATTTGGATGGGTCTATGAATAGGAAGGGTTTGGAGGGATATGAGGTGCTGGCAGGTGGGATTGTATTGGGATATCTGGTCGGTATGGACGGGTTGGACCCAAGGGTCTGTTTCTGTGCTGGACATCTCTACGAGTCTAGACTCTTTCCCAAAATGAACCAGAAAGAGGGACAGACAGATTGAATGGGGAGCGAGAGGGGGAGAAAGACCTTAGGGCTTTGTGAGAGAGAGAGATTGGAAAGCGGGGGAAAGTGACTGAGAGAGAGAGAGAGGAGGGAAGAGAGGGTCAGAACGAGACAGAGTCAGAAACAGACTGAGAGACAGCATGAGGAAGAGTCGCAGAAACCGAGACAGAGAGACAGAAAGAGAGAGAGTCATCGAACCAGTGACAGAGGGACAGAATGTGTGAGAGAGAGAGAGAGACAGAAACAGAGAGAAGGAATGAGAGAGACTCACAGAAGCAGCAAAAGAGAGACAGACCAGGAGAGAGCCAGAAACGGACAGAGACAAAAGCAGACAGAGGGACAAAATGCGAGAGAGACTGAAACAGAGAGAGAGACACAGAAACAGAAGACAAACAGAGAGATACCGTGACAGACTGAGAGAGAAAGGGAGAGAGAGAGGTCAAGAAAAAGAGTGTGTGAGGGAGAGAAAGAGAGAGAGAGAAGCAGGGAGGCAGATGAACAGAAACAGAGACAGAGGGAGACAGAAACAGAGAGAGAGATAGATAGAGAGAGAGAGAGAGCGCGGAGGACATATTGGGAGAGACAGAGAAAGACAGAGCGAGAGAGAGGGGATGGCAGAGTCATACAGTGTGGAAACAGACCCTTCGGCCCAACCAGTCCGTGCTAACCCTAATCCCCAATCTAAACTAGTCCCACACCTGCCCCAGCTCCTGCCCCATATCCCTCCAACCCTTTCCCATCCATGTCCTTATCCAAATGTCTTTTAAACTGTTGTAACTGTACCCAGATCCCCCACCTCCTCAGGAAGCTCATTCCACACGCGGATCACTGTCCTGTGTAAAAAAACTCACCCCTCACCACCTTTTGAAATCTTTCTCTTTTCATCTTTTTGAAGTCTATAGAATTGTGAGAGGGAGAGATATGTAGATAGCCAACAGCTGCCCTGCCCCCTGGGGTAGGGGAGACTAAAATGAGAGGGCGTAGGTTTAAGGTGAGAGGGGAGAGATACAAAGGGGTCCAGGGAGCAACGTTTTGTACGCAGAGGGTGCTGAGTGTCTGGAGTCAGCTGCCAGAGACAGTGGTGGAGGCTGGCGCAATGTTGTCATTTAAGTCACATCTGGACAGGTCGATGGATGGGATAGGGATGGAGGGATGTGATGGAGGGCTTATGCCAGAAACGTCGACTCTCCTGCTCCTCGGATGCTGTCTGACTGGCCGTGCTTTTCCAGCACCACACCTTTCGACTCTGACTCTCCAGCATCTGCAATACTCGCTTTCTCTCATGTAGGGATATGGACCAAATGCGGGTAAATGGGATTAAATTAATTGGGCTGCTTGGACAGATTGGGCAAAAGGGGCTGTACTCCCTCACTCTGGGGAAAGTTCCTTTGTCATTCACCTTATCCATGTCCCTCGCGATTTTGTGGGGCGGCACGGTGGCTCAGCGGTTAGCACTGCTGCCTCACAGCACCAGGGACCTGGGTTCAATTCCCACTGTCTGTGTGGAACATAGAACATAGAACATAGAAGAATACAGCGCAGTACAGGCCCTTCGGCCCTCGATGTTGCGCCGATCCAAGCCCACCTAACCTACACTAGCCCACTATCCTCCATATGCCTATCCAATGCCCGCTTAAATGCCCATAATGAGGGAGAGTCCACCACTGCTACTGGCAGGGCATTCCATGAACTCACGACTCGCTGAGTAAAGAACCTACCCCTAACATCTGTCCTATACCTACCCCCCCTTAATTTAAAGCTATGCCCCCTCGTAATAGCTGACTCCATACGCGGGAAAAGATTCTCACTGTGTGGAGTTTACACATTCTCCCCGTGTCTGTGTGGGTTTCCTCCCACAATCCAATGACGAGCGGGTCAGGTCGTAGCTAAATTGCCCGTAGTGTTAGGTATATTAGTCAGGGGGTAAATTGGGTTGCTTTTCGGAGGGTCAGTGTGGACTTGTTGGGCCGAAGGGCCTGTTTCCACAGTGTGGGGAATCTAATCTTATAAACCTCTATAAGGTCACCCCTCAACTCCCCTAGGCTCCAGTGAAAAATGCCCCAGCCTATCTTTTTAAATCAGACCTTCCATTTCCAAAAAAATATCCTGGTAAATATTTTCTAAACATTAATAATATCCTTCCTGTAACAGGGCGACCAGAATTGGACACAGTACTCCAGCAGAGGCCTCACTAACATCCTGTACAATTTCAATGTGACATCCCAACACCTTACACTCAATGAAGCCAAGCGCGCTAAATGCCTTCTTACCCATCCTTCTACACAAACATCAAAGAATCATGCACCTGAACCCTTAGGTCTCTCTGTTCTACAACACAACCCCCCCACCCCCCTCCACCCACCCCCACCCAACCCCCAACAGAAGAAGAAGGGGGATAGAATCAGAGCCAGGGAAGGAGAGAGAAATAGATAGAGAGAAAGCATGACAGACACTGACAGAGAGAGAGAGAGAGATGGAGAGGGAGAGCAAGGAAGAGAGAAACACAGACAGGCAGAGTGAGAGACGGGGAGAGAAATAGAAACAGAGAGAGGGAGAGACAGAATCAGAAAGAACAAAAGAGAGAGGATAGAGACAGAGACGAAAACAGATACATGGAGAGAGAAGAGAAAAAGAAACAGAAACAGAGAAAAACAAGCATTGAGAGAGAGTGAGCGAGAGAGAGAGGACATCAGATTGAAAGTAACAGAGAGAGAAAGACAGAGAGGGGGGGGAAACAGAGAGACAAACTGTTTAAGATGTCCTGTCATTCCAGTTTTTGTATTCGTGAAACTCCCCTCTCCTATAAATGAGACAGTTTGTGGGGTGGTATTTCAATGAGTCTGACTATAAACTGATGGCTGCATTGACATGCCCTGTTGGCTCCCCAGAGCATCAACTCGTCAACTTTGAGTCAAATTTCCAATATTTTAGATTGTAAAATAAAATGTGACATTCTTCCTGACTGTCTCCAGAAATTAAAACACTCACTCACACATTATCTCACACTCACACACATTTGCACTTATACACCCTCTCTCTCACACACACAAACTGTCTATCTCACACCATTCTCTCTCACACACACTCTCTCTAATATACACATTCTCTCTCACACACACTCTTGCCAATATATACACACTCTCTCCCACTCTCACTCTCTCTCACTCACTCACACACACTCTCTCTAATACACACACTCTCACTCACACTCTCTCTAATATACACATTCTCTCACACACACTCTCACTCACACACACTCTCTCACACACACAGTCTCTTATATACATCTCACTCACACAAACTCTCTCTCTTTACACAATCTCGCATACATACTGTCAGTCACACAGACACTCACATATACACATTCCTCTCATGCCTACACTCTAACACATACGCTTTCTTACTCACTCACACACAGACTCTCAAGCATATACACACTGTCTCACACAGACAGTCATTCACACACATGCACTATCATACACAGACTCTCATACACAATCTTTCTCATATACACACGATCTCTCTCTTTTACACACTCACTTCAACATTCTCTCATACATGGAATCTCTCTCATATGCACACATACATACTCTCACTCATTCACACACTCTCACACAATCTCTCACATATACACAATGTCTCACACACACTATCCTACAGGAGTAAGTGAGGAGTGCAGATGCTGAAAATTAGAGTCGAGAGTGTGGTGGTGGAAAACCACAGCAGATCAGGCAGCATCTGAGGAGCAGGAGAATTGATGTTTCAGGCACACACACTCTCTTGCACACACACATCCTCTCACTCATACACTCACACACACACGCTCACATACACATGCACTCTCACATTCACTGTCTCTTACACACACACATACACTCTCTCATGCACACACACACTCACACACACAATCTCTCACACACACACAAAAAAACTTTCTCACACACACTCTCTCTCACAAACACACAGTCTTGCTCTCACACACACACACTGTCACGCACACACAAATACACTCTTGCTGTCTCACACACACACTTGCTCGCTCTCTCTCACACACACACACACACATTCTCACTGACTGACACAATCAGTCACACACACACACAAAGGAGCACCCCTCAGAGACTTGGTCAGCGTTGGCATCGGAACTGACAGGGCACCGTCTCACTGGGACGGACATGTAACCAACAGTTGTACATCCAATCCATGCCGGAACAGGCACGAGATGTAATTGAATCTAATCTTCTGTACGGGATATTTGGATACCAAATTCCCCTTCCCCCTAAACTATCCCATAGTGTCCAAGGATGTGCAGGTTAGGGTGGGATTGGCCGTGCTAAATTGTCCTGTAGTGCCCAGGGATGTGCAGGTTAGGGTGGGATTGGCCGTGCTAAATTGTCCCGTAGTGCCCAGGGATGTACAGGTTAGGGTGGGATTGGCTGTGCTAAATTGTCCCGTAGTGCCCAGGGATGTGCAGGTTAGGGTGGGATTGGCCGTGCTACATTGTCCCGTAGTGCCCAGGGGTGTGCAGGTTAGGGTAGATTGGCCGTGCTAAATTGTCCCGTAGTGCCCAGGGATGTGCAGGTTAGGGTGGGATTGGCCGCGCTAAATTGTCCCATAGTGCCCAGGGATGTGCAGGTTAGGGTGGGATTGGCCGTGCTAAATTGTCCCCGTAGTGCCAGGGACGTGCAGGTTAGGGTGGGATTGGCTGTGCTAAATTGTCCCCGTAGTGCCCAGGGATGTGCGGGTTAGGGTGGGATTGGCCGTGCTAAATTGTCCCGTAGTGCCCAGGGGTGTGCAGGTTAGGGTGGGATTGACCGTGCTAAATTGTCCCCGTAGTGCCAGGGACGTGCAGGTTAGGGTGGGATTGGCCATGCTAAATTGTCCCGTAGTGCCCAGGGGTGTGCAGGTTAGGGTGGGATTGACCGTGCTAAATTGTCCCATAGTGCCAGGGACGTGCAGGTTAGGGTGGGATTGGCCATGCTAAATTGTCCCCGTAGTGCCCAGGGGTGTGCAGGTTAGGGTGGGATTGACCGTGCTAAATTGTCCCATAGTGCCAGGGACGTGCAGGTTAGGGTGGGATTGGCCGTGCTAAATTGTCCCCGTAGTGCCCAGGGATGTGCAGGTTAGGGTGGGATTGGCCATGCTAAATTGTCCAGTAGTGCCCAGGGATGTGCAGGTTAGGGTGGGATTGGCCGTGCTAAATTGTCCCCGTAGTGCCCAGGGATGTGCAGGTTAGGGTGGGATTGGCCGTGCTAAATTGTCCCCGTAGTGCCAGGGATGTGCAGGTTAGGGTGGGATTGGCCGTGTTAAATTGTCCCCGTAGTGCCCAGGGATGTGCAGGTTAGGGTGGGATTGGCCGTGCTAAATTGTCCCGTAGTGCCCAGGGATGTGCAGGTTAGGGTGGGATTGGCCATGCTAAATTGTCCCGTAGTGCCCAGGGGTGTGCAGGTTAGGGTGGGATTGACCGTGCTAAATTGTCCCATAGTGCCAGGGACGTGCACGTTAGGGTGGGATTGGCCATGCTAAATTGTCCCCGTAGTGCCCAGGGGTGTGCAGGTTAGGGTGGGATTGACCGTGCTAAATTGTCCCGTAGTGCCCAGGGATGTGCAGGTTAGGATGGATTGGCCGTGCTAAATTGTCCCCGTAGTGCCCAGCGATGTGCAGGTTAGGGTGGGATTGGCCGTGCTAAATTGTCCCCGTAGTGCCCAGGGATGTGCGGGTTAGGGTGGGATTGGCCGTGCTAAATTGTCCCGTAGTGCCCAGGGGTGTGCAGGTTAGGGTGGGATTGACCGTGCTAAATTGTCCCATAGTGCCAGGGATGTGCGGGTTAGGGTGGGATTGGCCGTGCTAAATTGTCCCCATAGTGCCCAGGGATGTACAGGTTAGGGTGGGATTGGCCGTGCTAAATTGTCCCCGTAGTGCCAGGGATGTGCGGGTTAGGGTGGGATTGGCCGTGCTAAATTGTCCCGTAGTGCCCAGGGGTGTGCAGGTTAGGGTGGGATTGACCGTGCTAAATTGTCCCATAGTGCCAGGGACGTGCAGGTTAGGGTGGGATTGGCCATGCTAAATTGTCCCCGTAGTGCCCAGGGGTGTGCAGGTTAGGGTGGGATTGACCGTGCTAAATTGTCCCATAGTGCCAGGGACGTGCAGGTTAGGGTGGGATTGGCCGTGCTAAATTGTCCCCGTAGTGCCCAGGGATGTGCAGGTTAGGGTGGGATTGGCCATGCTAAATTGTCCAGTAGTGCCCAGGGATGTGCAGGTTAGGGTGGGATTGGCCGTGCTAAATTGTCCCCGTAGTGCCCAGGGATGTGCAGGTTAGGGTGGGATTGGCCGTGCTAAATTGTCCCCGTAGTGCCAGGGATGTGCAGGTTAGGGTGGGATTGGCCGTGTTAAATTGTCCCCGTAGTGCCCAGGGATGTGCAGGTTAGGGTGGGATTGGCCGTGCTAAATTGTCCCGTAGTGCCCAGGGATGTGCAGGTTAGGGTGGGATTGGCCATGCTAAATTGTCCCGTAGTGCCCAGGGGTGTGCAGGTTAGGGTGGGATTGACCGTGCTAAATTGTCCCATAGTGCCAGGGACGTGCACGTTAGGGTGGGATTGGCCATGCTAAATTGTCCCCGTAGTGCCCAGGGGTGTGCAGGTTAGGGTGGGATTGGCCGTGCTAAATTGTCCCGTAGTGCCCAGGGATGTGCAGGTTAGGGTGGGATTGGCCATGCTAAATTGTCCCCGTAGTGCCCAGGGATGTGCAGGTTAGGGTGGGAGTGGCCGTGCTAAATTGTCCCCGTCGTGCCCAGGGATGTGCAGGTTAGGGTGGGATTGGCCGTGCTAAATTGTCCCCGTAGTCCCCAGGGATGTGCAGGTTAGGGTGGGAGTGGCCGTGCTAAATTGTCCCCGTCGTGCCCAGGGATGTGCAGGTTAGGGTGGGATTGGCCGTGCTAAATTGTCCCCGTAGTGCCCAGGGATGTGCAGGTTAGGGTGGGATTGGCCGTGCTAAATTGTCCCCGTAGTGCCCAGGGATGTGCAGGTTAGGGTGGGATTGGCCGTGCTAAATTGTCCCGTAGTGCCCACGGACATCCTGGGCACTGCAGGACAATTTAGCAAGGCCAATCCCACCCTAACCTGCACATCCCTGGACACCACTGCACTTCCTGCCGGTCACCACCCGGCGCCGCTGTTGCTCCACCGTCGCCCGCTAACTTGACCCAAGTGACGTCACTTGGGTTGGAGGTGTCAATGGCATTTCCAAAGCTCATTGGCTTGGAGATCACGTGGCCTCGGGGGTGGGATTGAGTGGGGTGGGATTACTGATGGGGGGTGTGGTCATGCCCTGTCACTCTCCATGCTCTCCCCTCCTTACTCCCGACCCCCCCCCAAAGTTACTGTCAAAGACTACAACAACAACATCATTGCAACGAGTTGTGCCTAGCGCCGCCCCTAATTCTGCAGCCCTTCCCGACCACCCAGCCTGTCCTTCTCTCTCTGCCTCAACCCGCCAGCCCCTCCGACACTGGGATCCGCTGTTTTCCTTCCTCTCGGAGTCAATGTCACGATGCGTTGATGTGGCGCCTAACCCTTAACCCGATGATGCTGACCTTCCTCCTCCCCCCCCCCCCCTCTCGCCCCCTCGGAGGGGGAGGGCGCCCCCTGTCCCCGGGGTAGGGGGCACCTCGGAGACTAGCCCACCTCCAGCCCAGAGACTTCGAACAGGCAGTAGTAGGCGTGGGGCAGAATGGCCGACTCCTGCATCCGGTTCTGAGCATCGGCTGCTAATGTTGGACGCTCAGTGTTTAATCACAGAAAGAAGAGAATTCAGTTCACTCTCACCCTCACACTCTCACACTTACACTCACCCTCACGCTCTCACCCTCACACTGTCTCTCACACACTCACCATCACACTCTCACCCCCACACTGTCTCTCACACACTCGCCATCACACTCTCACCCCCACACTGTCTCTCACACACTCACCCTCACACTCTCACACTTACACTCACCCTCACGCTCTCACCCTCACGCACACTGTCTCTCACACACTCACCATCACACACTCACCCCCACACTGTCTCTCACACACTCACCATCACACACTCACCCCCACACTGTCTCTCACACACTCACCATCACACACTCACCCCCACACTGTCTCTCACACACTCACCATCACACACTCACCCCCACACTGTCTCTCACACACTCACCATCACAATCTCACCCTCGCACTCTCACATACTCACCATCACACTCTCACCCCCACACTGTCTCTCACGCACTCACCATCACACTCTCACCCTCACACTCTCTCACACACTCACCATCACACTCTCACCCCCACACTGTCTCTCACACACTCACCATCACACTCTCACGCCCACACTGTCTCTCACACACTCACCATCACACTCTCACCCCCACACTGTCTCTCACACACTCACCATCACACTCTCACCCTCACACTCTCTCACACACTCACCATCACACTCTCACCCCCACACTGTCTCTCACACACTCACCATCACACTCACCCCCACACTGTCTCTCACACACTCACCATCACACACTCACCCCCACACTGTCTCTCACACACTCACCACCACACTCTCACCCTCACACTGTTTCTCACACACTCACCATCACACTCTCACCCCCACACTGTCTCTCACTCACTCACCATCACACTCTCACCCCCACACTGTCTCTCACACACTCACTATCACACTCTCACCCTCACACTGTCTCTCACACACTCACCATCACACTCTCACCCCCACACTGTCTCTCACACACTCACCATCACACTCTCACCCCCACACTGTCTCTCACACACTCACCATCACACACTGACCCCCACACTGTCTCTCACACACTCACCACCACACTCTCACCCTCACACTGTTTCTCACACACTCACCATCACACTCTCACCCTCACACTGTCTCTCACTCACTCACCATCACACTCTCACCCCCACACTGTCTCTCACACACTCACTATCACATTCTCACCCTCACACTGTCTCTCACACACTCACCATCACACTCTCACCCCCACACTGTCTCTCACACACTCACCATCACACTCTCACCCCCACACTGTCTCTCACACACTCACCATCACACTCTCACCCCACACTGTCTCTCACACACTCACCATCACACTCTCACCCTCACACTCTCTCACATACTTACCATCATACTCTCACCCTCACACTGTCTCACACACTCACCATCACACTCTCACCCCCACACTGTCTCTCAAACACTCACTATCACACTCTCACCCTCACACTGTCTCTCACACACTCACCATCACACTCTCACGCCCACACTGTCTCTCACACACTCACCATCACACTCTCACCCCCACACTGTCTCTCACACACTCACCATCACACTCTCACGCCCACACTGTCTCTCACACACTCACCATCACACTCTCACCCTCACACTCTCTCACACACTCACCATCACACTCTCACCCCCACACTGTCTCTCACACACTCACCATCACACTCTCACCCCCACACTGTCTCTCACACACTCACCATCACACACTCACCCCCACACTGTCTCTCACACACTCACCACCACACTCTCACCCTCACACAGTTTCTCACACACTCACCATCACACTCTCACCCTCACACTGTCTCTCACTCACTCACCATCACACTCTCACCCCCACACTGTCTCTCACACACTCACTATCACACTCTCACCCTCACACTGTCTCTCACACACTCACCATCACACTCTCACCCCCACACTGTCTCTCACACACTCACTATCACACTCTCACCCCCACACTGTCTCTCACACACTCACCATCACACTCTCACCCCACACTGTCTCTCACACACTCACCATCACACTCTCACCCTCACACTCTCTCACATACTTACCATCATACTCTCACCCCCACACTGTCTCTCACACACTCACTATCACACTCTCACCCTCACACTGTCTCTCACACACTCACCATCACACTCTCACCCCCACACTGTCTCTCACACACTCACCATCACACTCTCACCCCCACACTGTCTCTCACACACTCACCATCACACTCTCACCCCACACTGTCTCTCACACACTCACCATCACACTCTCACCCTCACACTCTCTCACATACTTACCATCATACTCTCACCCTCACACTGTCTCACACACTCACCATCACACTCTCTCCCCCACACTGTCTCTCAAACACTCACTATCACACTCTCACCCCCACACTGTCTCTCACACACTCACCATCACACTCTCACCCCCACACTGTCTCTCACACACTCACCATCACACTCTCACCCCCACACGGTCTCTCACACACTCACCATCACACTCTCACCCCCACACTGTCTCTCACACACTCACCATCACACTCTCACCATCACACTCTCATCCTCACACTCTCACCCTCATGCTCTCACCCTCACACACACTGTCTCTTTTCTCACGCACACACTCACCCCACACTCACCATTACACTCTCACGATCAAACTCTCAACCTCACACTCGCTCACATACTCACCATCACACTCTAACCCCCACACTGTCTCTCACACACTCACCATCACACTCTCACCCTCACACTCTCTCACATACTCACCATCACACTCTCACCCCCACACTGTCTCTCACACACTCACCATTACACTCTCACCATCACACTCTCAACCTCACACTCTCTCACATACTCACCATCACACTCTCACCCCCACACTGTCTCTCACACACTCACCACCATATTCTCACTCTCACAGTCTCTCACACACACTCTCTTCTCTCACACACACTCTCACCCTCACACTCTACCTCATATACACTGACCCACTCTCTCACACAGTCTTCCTCACTCACCCCCACACACAGTCTTTCCGTCTCGGTCCCCACTCTGACACTCACCCCACTCCCATTCTCTCCCTCTCTATCTCTCACACACACACTCTCTCACCCACACTCTCCCACACACACTCCATCTCTCTCACACACACACTCCATGTCTCTCTCTCCCACACACGCCATCTCTCTCTCACCCACACTCTCCCACACACACTCCATCTCTCTCACACACACACTCCATCTCTCTGTCACACACACTCCATCTCTCACTTTCAAACACAATCCATCTCTCACACACACACTCCATCTCTCTCACACACACACACTCCATCTCTCTCTCTCACACACACTCCATCTCTCTCACACACACACTCCATCTCTCTCTCTCACACACACACTCCATCTCTCTCTCACACACACACTCCATCTCTCTCTCTCTCCCACACACACTTCATCTCTCTCTCTCTCACACACACACTCCATCTCGCTCTCACACACACTCCATCTCTCTCTCTCACACACACTCCATCTCTCTCACACACACACTCCATCTCTCTCTCACACACACACTCCATCTCTCTCTCACACACACTCCATCTCACTTTCACACACACACACTCCATCTCTCTCTCACACACACACTCCATCTCTCTCACACACACACACTCCATCTCTCTCACACACACACACTCCATCTCTCTCACACACACTCCATCTCTCTCACACACACACTCCATCTCTCTCTCACACACACTCCAACTCTCTCACACACACACTCCATCTCTCTCTCACACACACTCCATCTCTCTCTCACACACACACTCCATCTCTCTCTCACCCACACTATCTCTCTCTCTCACACACACTCCATCTCTCTCTCACACACACTCCATCTCTCTCACACACACACTCCATCTCTCTCTCTTACACACACTCCATCTCTCTCACACACACACACTCCATCGCGCTCTCACACACACTCCATCTCTCTCTCTCACACACACACTCCATCTCTCTCACACACACACACTCCATCTCTCTCTCTCCACACGCTCCATCTCTCTCTCACACGCCCTCCACCTCTCTCACACACCCTCCATCTCTCTCACACACACACTGCATCTCTCTCTCTCACACACACACTCCATCGCCCTCTCTCACTCACACACTCCATCTCTCTCTCACACACACTCAATCTCTCTCTCTCACACACACTCTAGCTCTCTCTCACACACACCCTCCATCTCTCTCTCACACACACACACACACTCCATCTCTCTCACACACACACACTCCATCTCTCTCACACACACACTCCATCTCTCTCACACACACTCCATCTCTCTCACACACACACACTCCATCTCTCTCACACACACACTCCATCTCTCTCACACACACTCCATCTCTCTCACACACACACTCCATCTCTCTCTCTCACACACACACACTCCATCTCTCTCTCACACACACTCCAACTCTCTCACACACACACTCCATCTCTCTCACACACACACTCCATCTCTCTCACACACACACTCCATCGCTCTCTCACACACTCCATCTCTCTCACACACACTCCATCTCTCTCACACACACACACTCCATCTCTCTCTCTCACACACACACTCCATCTCTCTCTCACACACACACTCCATCTCTCTCTCTCACACACACTCCCTCTCTCTCTCTCACACACACTCCATCTGTCTCTCTCACACACATTCCATCTCTCTCACAAACACTCCATCTCTCTCTCACACACACTCCATCTCTCTCACACACACACACTCCATCTCTCTCTCTCTCACACACACTCCATCTCTCTCTCACACACACACTCCATCTCTCTCTCATCCACACACTCCATCTCTCTCTCACCCACACTATCTCTCTCTCTCACACACACTCCATCTCTCTCTCACACACACTCCATCTCTCTCACACACACACTCCATCTCTCTCTCACCCACACTCTCCCACACACACTCCATCTCTCTCACACACACACTCCATGTCTCTCTCTCCCACACACGCCATCTCTCTCTCACCCACACTCTCCCACACACACTCCATCTCTCTCACACACACACTCCATCTCTCTGTCACACACACTCCATCTCTCACTTTCAAACACAATCCATCTCTCACACACACACTCCATCTCTCTCACACACACACACTCCATCTCTCTCTCTCACACACACTCCATCTCTCTCACACACACACTCCATCTCTCTCTCTCACACACACTCCATCTCTCTCTCACACACACACTCCATCTCTCTCTCTCTCCCACACACACTTCATCTCTCTCTCTCTCACACACACACTCCATCTCGCTCTCACACACACTCCATCTCTCTCTCACACACACACTCCATCGCGCTCTCACATACACTCCATCTCTCTCTCTCACACACGCTCCATCTCTCTCACACACACACTGCATCTCTCTCTCTCTCACACACACTCCATTGCCCTCTCTCACACACACACTCCATCTCTCTCTCACACACACTCCATCTCTCTCTCTCACACACACTCAATCTCTCTCTCACACACACACTCTAGCACTCTCTCACACACCCTCCATCTCTCTCTCACACACACACACTCCATCTCTCTCTCTCAGACACTCCATCTCTCTCTCTCACACACACTCCATCTCTCTCTCACACACACTCCATCTCTCTCTCACACACACACACTCCATCTCTCTCACACACACACTCCATCTCTCTCTCTCACACACTCCATCTCTCTCTCTCTCACCACACTCCATCTCTCTCTCACACACACTCCATCTCTCTCTCACACACACTCCATCTCTCTCACACACACACTCCATCTCTCTCACACACACACACACTCCATCTCTCTCACACACACACACTCCATCTCTCTCACACACACACTCCATCTCTGTCTCTCACACACTCCATCTCTCTCTCACACACACACTCCAGCTCTCTCTCCCACACACACTCCATCTCTCTCTCACACACACTCCATCTCTCTCACACACACACACTCCTCTCTCTCACACACACTCCATCTCTCTCTCTCACACACACACACCATCTCTCTCACACACACACACACTCCATCTCTGTCACACATACACATTCCATCTCTCTCTCTCTCACACACACTCCATCTCTCTCTCTCACACACACTCCATCTCTCTCTCACACACACACTCCATCTCTCTCACACACACACTCCATCTCTCACACACACACTCCATCTCTCTCACAGACACACACACTCCATCTCTCTCACACACACACTCCATCTCTGTCTCTCACACACTCCATCTCTCTCTCACACACACACTCCAGCTCTCTCTCACACACACAGTCCATCTCTCTCTCACACACACTCCATCTCTCTCTCACACACACACTCCTCTCTCTCACACACACTCCATCTCTCTCTCTCACACACACACACCATCTCTCTCACACACACACACACACTCCCTCCATCTCTCTCACACACACTCACTCCATCTCTCTCTCACACACACTCCATCTCTCTCTCTCACACACACTCCATCTCTCTCTCACACACACTCCATCTCTCTCACACACACACACTCCATCTCTCTCTCACACACACTCCATCTCTCTCTCACACACACACACTCCATCTCTCTCTCACACACACACTCCATCTCTCTCACACACACACTCCATCTCTCTCTCTCACACACACTCCATCTCTCTCTCTCTCTCACACACACCATCTCTCTCACACACACACACACACTCCATCTCTCTCACACACACTCACTCCATCTCTCTCTCACACACACTCCATCTCTCACACACACACACTCCATCTCTCTCTCACACACACTCCATCTCTCTCTCACACACACACACTCCCTCTCTCTCACACACACTCCATCTCTCTCTCACACACACACTCCATCTCTCTCACACACACACTCCATCTCTCTCTCTCTCACACACACTCCATCTCACTCTCACACACACACTCCATCTCTCACACACACACACACTCCATCTCTCTCTCTCACACACACTCCATCTCTCTCTCTCACACACACACTCCATCTCTCTCTCTCACACACACTCCATCTCTCTCTCACACACACACTCTAGCACTCTCTCACACACCCTCCATCTCTCTCTCACACACACACACTCCATCTCTCTCTCTCAGACACTCCATCTCTCTCTCTCACACACACTCCATCTCTCTCTCACACACACTCCATCTCTCTCTCACACACACACACTCCATCTCTCTCACACACACACTCCATCTCTCTCTCTCACACACTCCATCTCTCTCTCTCTCACCACACTCCATCTCTCTCTCACACACACTCCATCTCTCTCTCACACACACTCCATCTCTCTCACACACACACTCCATCTCTCTCACACACACACACTCCATCTCTCTCACACACACACACACTCCATCTCTCTCACACACACACTCCATCTCTGTCTCTCACACACTCCATCTCTCTCTCACACACACACTCCAGCTCTCTCTCCCACACACACTCCATCTCTCTCTCACACACACTCCATCTCTCTCACACACACACACTCCTCTCTCTCACACACACTCCATCTCTCTCTCTCACACACACACACCATCTCTCTCACACACACACACACTCCATCTCTGTCACACATACACATTCCATCTCTCTCTCTCTCACACACACTCCATCTCTCTCTCTCACACACACTCCATCTCTCTCTCACACACACACTCCATCTCTCTCACACACACACTCCATCTCTCACACACACACTCCATCTCTCTCACAGACACACACACTCCATCTCTCTCACACACACACTCCATCTCTGTCTCTCACACACTCCATCTCTCTCTCACACACACACTCCAGCTCTCTCTCACACACACAGTCCATCTCTCTCTCACACACACTCCATCTCTCTCTCACACACACACTCCTCTCTCTCACACACACTCCATCTCTCTCTCTCTCACACACACACCATCTCTCTCACACACACACACACACTCCATCTCTCTCACACACACTCACTCCATCTCTCTCTCACACACACTCCATCTCTCTCTCTCACACACACTCCATCTCTCTCTCACACACACTCCATCTCTCTCACACACACACACTCCATCTCTCTCTCACACACACTCCATCTCTCTCTCACACACACACACTCCATCTCTCTCTCACACACACACTCCATCTCTCTCACACACACACTCCATCTCTCTCTCTCACACACACTCCATCTCTCTCTCTCTCACACACACACCATCTCTCTCACACACACACACACACTCCATCTCTCTCACACACACTCACTCCATCTCTCTCTCACACACACTCCATCTCTCACACACACACACTCCATCTCTCTCTCACACACACTCCATCTCTCTCTCACACACACACACTCCCTCTCTCTCACACACACTCCATCTCTCTCTCACACACACACTCCATCTCTCTCACACACACACTCCATCTCTCTCTCTCTCACACACACTCCATCTCACTCTCACACACACACTCCATCTCTCACACACACACACACTCCATCTCTCTCTCTCACACACACTCCATCTCTCTCTCACACACACTCCATCTCTCTCTCTCACACACACACTCCATCTCTCTCTCTCACACACACTCCATCTCTCTCTCACACACACACTCCATCTCTCTCACACACACACACTCCATCTCTCTCTCACACACACTCACTCCATCTCTCTCTCACACACACTCCATCTCTCACACACACACACACTCCTCTCTCTCACACACACTCCATCTCTCTCACACACACACACTCCTCTCTCTCACACACACTCCATCTCTCTCTCACACACACACTCCTCTCTCTCACACACACTCCATCTCTCTCTCACACACACACTCCATCTCTCTCACATACACACTCCATCTCTCTCTCACACACACTCCATCTCACTCTCACACACACACTCCATCTCTCTCACACACACACACTCCATCTCTCTCTCACACACACACTCCATCTCTCTCTCACACACACTCCATCTCTCTCTCCCGTACACACTCCATCTCTCTCACACACACACTCCATCTCTCTCACACACACACACACACTCCATGTCTCTCACACACACACTCCATCTCTCTCTCACACACATACTCCATCTCTCTCTCACACACACTCCATCTCTCACACACACACTCCTCTCTCACACACACACTCCATCTCTCTCTCTCACACACACACTCCATCACTCTCTCACACACACTCCATCTCTCTCTCTCACACACACTCCATCTCTCACACACACACACACTCCATCTCTCTCTCACACACACACACACTCCATCTCTCTCTCACACACACACTCTATCTCTCTCTCACACACACACTCCATCTCTCTCTCTCACACACACTCCATCTCTCTCTCACACACACAGTCCATTTCTTTCACACACACACACTCCATCTCTCTCTCTCTCACACACACTCCATCTCTCTCTCACACACACACTCCATCTCTCTCTCACACACACTCCATCTCTCTCTCACACACACACTCCATGTCTCTCACACACACACACTCCATCTCTCTCTCTCACACACACTCCATCTCTCTCTCACACACACTCCATCTCTCTCTCACACACACACTCCATCTCTCTCTCACACACACACTCCATCTCTCTCTCACACACACACTCCATCTCTCTCACACACACACTCCATCTCTCTCTCACACACACACACTCCATCTCTCTCTCACATACACACTCCATCTCTCTCACACACACACTCCATCTCTCTCTCTCACACACTCCATCTCTCTCTCTCACACACACTCCATGTCTCTCACACACACACACTCCATCTCTCTCTCTCACACACACTCCATCTCTCTCTCAAACACACTCCATCTCTCTCTCACACACACACTCCATCTCTCTCTCACACACACACTCCATCTCTCTCTCTCACACACACATTCCATCTCTCTTACGCACACACACTCCATCTCTCTCTCTCACACACACACACACACACTCCATCTCTCTCTCACACACACTCCATCTCTCTCACACACACACACTCCGTCTCTCTCTCACACACACACTCCATCTCTCTCACACACACACTCCATCTCTCTCTCACACACACACACTCCATCTCTCTCTCACATACACACTCCATCTCTCTCACACACACACTCCATCTCTCTCTCTCACACACACTCCATCTCTCTCTCACACACACACTCCATCTCTCTCAGACACACACACTCCATCTCTCTGTCTCACACACACTCCATCTCTCTCTCACACATACTCCATCTCTCTCACACACACACTCCATCTCTCTCTCCCACACACACTCCATCTCTCTCTCTCACACACTCCATCTCTCTCTCACACACACACTCCTCTCTCACACACACACACTCCATCTCTCTCTCTCACACACTCCATCTCTCTCTCACACACACACTGCATCTCTCTCACACACACACACACTCCATCTCTCTCTCTCACACACACTCCATCTCTCTCTCACACACACTCCATCTCTCTCTCACACACACACACTCCATCTCTCTCTCACACACACACTCCATCTCTCTCACACTCACACACTCCATCTCTCTCTCTCACACACACTCCTTCTCTCTCTCTCACACACACACACTCCATCTCTCTCTCACACACACACTCCATCTCTCTCTCACACACACACCATCTCTCTCTCTCTCTCTCTCTTGTGTTATTTTTTGTCAATTTGTAAGTATTTTTCAAGTCGTATTGAAATGTATCCGTTCCCTCTTGGGAGTTTTTCCCTCCAGAATTATTTTTCCTCCTAACCTCGGGATTCCCCCCGTTGCCCTTAGCCCTAAATCTGCAAGAAGGAAGTTGGGCTGGGTGGGTTGTGAGTGTGAGAGCATGGAACATAAAAGGGCAGTGTTCTTTCTTCTAAACCGGGCGCTGGGTTTGAACCTGGTCCGTTTTTCAACTTCCGACAGGGTAGCATGTGGTTGGTGGAAAATGCGCCAATCGGGAAAGGGGTGGGCGGTTGAGATGATTGCTTTCCTTTCTGAATTTCTGTGGAATGTCGTTTTTTCCCAAAGAGCTGTGAGTAATTTTTTTAAAACTCATGCACACATGATAATCATGCGAATTAATTTCTCTCTCCCTCTCTCTCTCTCTCTTTCTCTAATACATGTATATGTTATATAAATCCAGTTTAATCCCTTTCTATATATAATCCGAATTAATCTCTCCCTCCAATATATCTATCGAATTAATTTCTATCCATCAATCCGAATTAATACCTCCCTATATATAATCCTTTTTCTAATAATATATTATATATACCGAATTAATTTCTATCTATAAATCCGAGTTAATCTCTCTCTATATATAATCCGAATTAATCTGTCTCTCCAATCTATTAAATATCGAATTTATTTCTATGTATAAATCCGAATTAATCTCTTCCTACATATAATCCTAATTAATCTGTCTCTCTCTCTCTATATTGTATATACGAATTAATTTATATCTGTAAATCCGAATTAATCTCTATATATAATCCGAATTAATGTCTCTCTTAAATAGAAGTTAATTTGGTTTGTGTATATATAAAAAATCCGGAGTGATCCCTCTATATGTGTAATCTGAATGTATCTCTCTACATATAAACTTCCAATTTCTCTATTCAATGTGAACTTATCTATATAATGTGAACTCATTTCTCAACATAAAAGCCGAGTTTATTTCCTTACACAGGATACGAATTTCTCTCTCGCTAGACAAAATTCTTCTTTATATATAAAAGCCAAAACTGATTTATCTCTGTCTCCTGCATAAAATCCTAATTTCTGTGTTCAATGTGAATTTACCTATATCGATAAATTTATTTCCCCCCCCACCACCACCACCTTGTGTGTGTGTATGTGGATGTGTATAATATATATATATATATATATATATATAAAATGTATGTGCATATAAAATATGTATATATATCCGAGTTAATCCCGATATAGAAAATTCGAATTCACCTACACTTAGAATCCAAATCGATGTCTATAGATATAAAAACTGCATTTCTTTCATTAGATAAAATTCGATTTTATACGTAAACAACAGAATTTATACCCCTCTCTGTCTCCTTCATAAAATCCGATTTCTGTCTGTACTCAGTGTGAATGTAACTGCACCCAAATGAATTTGCTTTGTCTAGAGTCGGATTTTAGCGGTCTTTATCAAGTCCAAATTTAAATATGAAATCTGAATTCATCTCTATATAAAATCTGAATTTCCCTATAGATTCAATATGAAATCGCCTCGATAACGTGAATTGATCTCTGTACAAAACCTGAGTTTGTTTGTCATTATAAATTTAGATATTACCTATAAAGGTCCCAATTGATTTCTACTTAGGAAATGAATAGATCTGTATCCATGAAATCGAATTCATACATATACAGAATCCGAATTTATCTGTGCCTTTCCAGTTCGATGTGACCTCTGTTCAGAACACGAATTTGTTTATCTCTATGTCCCTGTCTATCTCTACACATGAAATCCGAATTTATGTATGAATTTATTTTTGTATATATATAAAATCCGGATTTTTTTTCTGTATTCAAAGTGAATATATCTATACAATATGTACTTATTTCTGCCAATAGAATCCCTAATTTATCTTTTTGTATAAAATCCGGATTGTTACATGAAATCCGAATTTGTTTACGAAGGCCCGAATTGACCTGCATTTGGAATCTGAGCCTGCCTCTATGTATAGAATTTGAATTTCTGTCTATGCCTATATTACCTATATTTAAACACGTCTATATATATATATAAAATCTTAATTTGGTTGTTTCTTAAAATCCAAATTTATGTATATTTAAACTCAGAATCAATGTGTGCGTCTACAAAAGTCCGAATTGAGCTGTTTCTTAAAATCCGAACTTATCTATACTTAAACTCCAAATTAATGCGTGTCTGTATATATAAATCCGAATTTTGCTAGTTTGAAAAATCCGAATTTATCTCTACATATAAACTCGAATTCGATATGCACGTTGAGAATCTGAATTTATACACAAAATCTGTTTTTCTCTGTGTATAAAGTCTGAATTTATCTATGTATTTAATGTGAATTGATCTATATTCTTTATGTATTAATCCGATCATCTCTCTCTCTATATATATATATATAATGTGAATTTATTTGCACATAAGATACAGGCGAAATTATTAAATATAAAGGATGCGAATTTATCTCTGTATAATTTCAAATTTGTATACACTTGGGGCAAATATATTTCTGTGATGTGAATTTATTTTCACCTAATGTGACTTTTAAATATGATTTAAATTTATATGTAGCTTCGTCAAATTGCGAATTTTCTGTCCAGCCTACCTGAACACTGGCCTGAAATGCCAGTAACCCTACAGTCGGCATTTCCCCTCGTACGAAGCTACCGAAGCGATCCTTTTGGTATTTTCCCCAACCTAACAAGAGTGAGGCCATATGTGTTTCCCCGGTCAGTGTGTCTCATTTCATCTCGGAACGAGCAACACGAGTTAAGTTAAACACCTCTCTGTCTCTCTCTCTCTCTCTGTCTCCATCTCTCACTCGATTTCTCTTTCACGCTAGCACTCTGGCGAGAGACTTCCCTTTCTCTCTCGCTGCCTTTCACACACACGCACACACACGCTCTCTATGTCTCTTACATTCTCAATCCTCTCTTTCTATCCCTCTCCGTGTCTCACTCTATCACGCTTGCTATATTTCCCGTCTTATGTCTCTGTGTCTGTGTGTGCGTCTCTGTCTCTTTGTGTGTGTGTGTGTGTCTCTCTCTCTGCATGTCTCCCTGTCTCTCTCTCTCTCTCACTGAATTTTTCTCTCTTTCTCTCCCCCCATTGAGAGAGAGGCGGCGGGGGGATCTATCTGGGGCTGGCTGCAATTGAGATTCAGTTGTAAAACTCCCGGGGCAAATGAGAGCCGTCGCATTTTGGAAGTTACATTTACTTTGCAAGAAACCTGTTTTCTGGTGCAAATTTTGGGCAGGAAGCGGAAGTTCTCGTCATCTCATTCACGTGTCGTTTCTGCATTTCTACCCGAAAGCCAGCCGCGACAATCATTTCTCTCCCTCTGTATGGATCTGTGTGTCCCCATCTATCTCTACTTGTATCTGTTTGTCTGTCTATCCCTCTCTCTCCCTATCTGTCGGTCTGTCTCTATGTATATATTGAAAAAGCACTCCATTTCTCAATATATACTTTCAGCTACATCAGACTGTAAACTTTTGCTATAAATTCTGTGACCTACAATCTTATATTTTACGGAGCAACGCTCCAATTAAACCTGTTGGACTATAACCTGGTGTTGTGTGATTTTTTTTTAACCTATTTCCCTCTATTGATTTGTCTCTGTTTATCTGTTTCCCTCTCGATTTCTCTTCCTGTATCTACTTGTCTCTACCAATCTGTATCTGTTTATCTGTCTGTGTGTGCCTGCCTGTGTCCCTATCTCTCTATCTATTTGCCAGACTATATCTATTTGTTTGTATCTGTCTGTTATCTGTCTCTGTGTCTATGTGTCCCCATTTATCTCTATTAATTCCCCTGCCTTTATCTTTTTGTCTGCATCTCTCTGTCTGCTTATCTGTCTCTGTCTGTGCCCATCGCTATCTTATACGTTGCAGGCAAGGATGCCCTGAGGCATGGTACATTGGGAAAACCGAGCAAAGGCTACGACAACGGATGAATGGGCACTGCACAACAATCAACAGACAGGAGGGTTCCCTCCCAGTTGGGGAACACTTCAGTGGTCCAGGACATTTGACCTCGGACCCTCGGGTGACCATCCTCCAAGGTGGACTTCGGGACAGGCAGCAGAGGAAAGTGGCCGAGCAGAGGCTGATAGCTAAGTTCAGTACCCATAGGGAGGGTCTCAACCGGGACCTTGGGTTCATGTCACATTACAGGTGACCACCATTGCATTATACACCCACACAGACACTCCTACACACACATAGGCACTCCTATACACACGGACACATATACACAGACACACACACTCCCACACTCACACAGACATCCTCTCAGAGACTTAGGTCATTCTACACTCATGCACACACACATACACTCTCTCTCACAGACACTCACAACCCCCCCACCCCAGACACGCACACACACTCCCACACACTCCCACACTCACACATGTACCCCCTCACAGACTTAAGACACTCTATACTCACTACACACACTCTCTCTCATACTCACAACCCCCAATCCAGACAGACACACAGACAGACAAAGACCCACGTGCACACACATATATTTTGTGGGGTGAATTTGTACTTGCAGGGTTACATTGTACTTTGCTCAAAAACTGCATGCATTTATGTAAAACTCGGTTATCTCACTTTCTAGATTAGAATCAATCTAAACATTAGGTCATAGACAGAGAACACAGGGGGCTAACACCTTCAACATATTGTCTAGCTATCACCATTGTTAACAGCTAACCCGAGAGTGCAACTTTTAAAAAAAGGTTTTGTGATTTACACATGAAAGAAGTGAAACTATCATGGTATTCAGACAGATGAAAGACTCAACAGACAATCCAGGTATTTTTCAATGTATAATTTCAGTTACATCACACTGTAAATTTTTGCTATAAATTCTGTGTTTTAGGATCGAGCCCTCCACTATCACCTGATGAAGGAGCGTCACTCCGAAAGCTAGTGTGCTTCCAATTAAACCTGTTAAACCTGGTGTTGTGTGATTTTTAACCTTTATATCTCGAAAGATTCAATCTGTATCTATTTGCCTGTGTCTGTCTCTGCTTATCGGTCTCTGTGTGTGTGTCTGTCTGCCTGTCTGTCTGATTCCCTATCTTTCTCAATTGATTTGTCTCTCTATCTATTTGTATGTGTCTATTGCTTTGTCTGTATCTGTCTGTCTATATCTGTCTCTCTGTGTGTCTGTCTGTCTGTATAACCCTATTTCTCTCTAAAGATTTGTCTGTCTGTTTTCCTTTGTTTTGTTTCAAAAATCTGTGCCTAGGTAGTTTGTACCTAAGATCACATCATGTGGGATGATATTGTAAACTTTTTGCTGTATTCCTGCACCTCCTTACTTAAGTACGTGACAGTAAATGATATTCTATGTTCAATTTGCCACTCTGTCTCTCTGTTTGTACCTGTCTGTTTGCTTATCTATCTCTGTGTGTTATGTGTATTTCTGTCTGTGTCCCTATCTATCTATCGACTCCTCTGCCTGTATCTATTTATCTGTATCAGTCTGTGTCTGTCCATCTGACTGTCTGATTATCTCTTTCTGTACCTATTCAATTTTGTAAGTTCTCTCTTTTTTGTTTATTGTCTCAGTGAGAGTGTGACAGCAGGCAGTGGAGGGTGGTACAATTACAACATTTAAAAGGCATCTGGATCTGGACGTGACTAGGAGGCGTTTGGAGGGATATGGCAGAAGTGGGGACCGCAGATGCTGGAGTCAAGATGAGAGTGGTGCTGGAAAAGCACAGCAGGTCTGACAGCATCCGAGGAGCAGGAAAAATCGACGTTTCGGGCAAAAGCCCTTCATCACTAGCACTACTCTAATCTTGGAGGGATGTGGGTCAAGTGCTGGCAAATGGGGACTAGATTAGGTTAGGATATCTGGGTCAGCACGGACGAGTTGAACCGAAGGGTTTGTTTCGAAGCTGTATAGCTCGATTACTCAATTTCTGTACAGCTCTACTTTGAATCAACTTCCATCTGTCTATTTCACATGTATCCACTCATTTTAAGAGTCCATTTCTGTCTCCTTGCCCTATGTACCTCTCTATCCCATTTGTCTCAGTCTGACTTGTCTCTTCCTCTTTCCACTATCAATGGTAGCCATGATGTGACCACTTCACCTGACAAAGGAGCAGCACTCCGAAAGCTTGTGATTTCAAATAAATCTGTTGGACTATAACCTGGTGTCATGTCACTCCTGACACTGTTCTCTATCACTTTGTCTGCCTGCACCTTTCTGACTGAGGACCCCAGTCATTAACGGAGCAGACACGGGGAGAACGTGCAAACTCCACACAGACAGGTGCCTGAGGCGGGAATTGAACCTGGGTCTCTGGTGATGTGAGGGCAGCAGTGCTAACCACTGTGCCACCGTGACTGCTACCAGGCGATCAGCGGGAATATTAACCCAATGGACGGACAGGTCAAAGTGTGGTTCCAGAATTGGGACAGTTTGTCACAGGCAATCCACCCTAACCTGCACATCCCTGGGCACTACGGGACAGTTTAGCACGGCCAATCCCACCCTAACTTGCACATCCCTGGGCACTACGGGACAATTTAGCACGGCCAATCCCACCCTAACCCGCACATTCCTGGGCACTACGGGACAATTTAGCACGGTCAATCCACCTTAACGTGCACATCCCTGGGCACTACGGGACAATTTAGCACGGTCAATCCTACCCTAACCTGCACATCCCTGGGCACTACAGGACAATTTAGCACGGTCAATCCTACCCTAACCTGCACATCCCTGGGCACTACGGGACAATTTAGCACGGCCAATCCCCACCCTAACCTGCACATCCCTGGGCGCTACGGGCACCATAAGACCATAAGACATAGGAGTGGAAGTAAGGCCATTCGGCCCATTGGGTCCACTCCGCCATTCAATCATGGCTGATGGGCATTTCAACTCCACTTACCCGCATTCTCCCCGGACCCCTTAATTCCTTGTGACATCAAGAATTTATCAATCTCTGCCTTGAAGACATTTAGCGTCCTGGCCTCCACTGCACTCTGCGGCAATTAATTCCACAGGCCCACCACTCTCTGGCTGAAGAAATATCTCCGCATTTCTGTTCTGAATTGACCCCCTCTAATTTTAAGGCTGTGCCCACGGTCCTCGTCTCCCCGTCTAACGGTAACAATTTCTTAGCGTCCACCCTTTCCCAGACATGTATTATCTTGTAAGTTTCTATTAATCTCCCCTTAACCTTCTAAACTCCAATGAGTACAATCCCAGGATCCTGAGCCATTCCTCGTATGTTAGACCGACCATTCCAGGGATCATCCGTGTGAATCTCTGCTGGACACGCTCCAGTGCCAATATGTCCCTCCTGGAACCAGAACTGGACACAGTACTCCAAATGGGGCCTAACCAGAGCTTTATAAAGTCTCAGTATCACAACGGTGCTTTTATATTCCAACCCTCTTGAGATAAATGACAACATTGCATTCGCTTTCTTAATCATGGGCTCAACCTGCATGTTTACCTTTAGAGAATCCTCGACCAGCACTCCCAGATCCCTTTGTACTTTGGCTTTATGAATTTTCTCACTGTTTAGAAAGTAGTCCATGCTTGTATTTTTTTTTCCAAAGTGCAAGACTTCACATTTACTCACATTGAATTCCATCAGCCATTTCCTGGACCACTCCTCCAAACTGTCTAGATCCTTCTGCAGCCTCCCCACTTCCTCAGTACTACCTGCCTGTCCACCTAACTTTGTATCATCGGCAAACTTCGCTAGAATGCCCCCAGTCCCTTCATCCAGATCATTAATATATAATGTGAACAGCTGCGGCCCCAACACTGAACCCTGCGGGACACCGCTTGTCACCGGCTGCCATTCCGAAAAAGAACCTCTTATCCCAACTCTCTGCCTTCTGTCAGACAGCCAATCCTCAACTATGCCAGTAGCTCACCTCGAACACCATGGGCCCTCACCTTACTCAGCAGACTCCTGTGTGGCACCTTATCAAAGGCCTTTTGGAAGTCTAGGTAGATAACATCCACTGGGTTTCCCTGGTCTAACCTACTTGTCACCTCTTCAAAGGATTCTAACAGGTTTGTCAGGCACGATCTCCCCTTACTAAATCCATGTTGACTTGTTCTAATCCAACCCTGCTCTTCCAAGAATTTAGAAACCTCAACTTTAACGATGGATTCTAGAATTTTACCAACAACCGAGGTTAGGCTAATTGGCGTATAATTTTCCATCTTTTGTCTTGATCATTCCTTGAACAAGGGGGTTACAACAGTGATCTTCCAATCATCTGAGACTTTTCCTGACTCCAGTGACTTTTGAAAGATCTCAACCAATGCCTCCGCTATTTCCTCAGCCACCTCCCTCAGAACTCTAGGGTGTAGCCCATCGGGGCCAGGAGATTTGTCAATTTTAAGACCTTTTAGCTTTTCTAGCACTATCTCTTTTGTAATGGCAACCATACTCAACTCAGCCCCCTGACTCCCTTGAATTGTTGGGATATTACTCATGTCTTCCACTGTGAAGACTGATGCAAAGTACTTATTAAGTTCTCCTGCTATTTCCTTATCTCCCATCACTAGCCTTCCAGCATCAGTTTGAAGTGGCCCAATGTCTACTTTTGCCTGTCGTTTGTTTCTTATGTTTTAAAGAAACTTTTACTATCATTTCTAATATTACTGGCTAGCTTACCTTCATATTTGATCCTTTCCTTCCTTATTTGTCTCTTTGTTATCCTCTGTTTGTTTTGTAGCCGTCCCAATCTTCTGATTTCCCAGTGCTCTTGGCCACTTTATAGGATCTCTCTTTTTCTTTAATACATTTCCTGACTTCCTTTGTCAGCCATGGCTGTCTAATCCCTCCCCAGATAATCTTTCTCTTCTTGGGGATGAACCTCTGTACAGTGTCCTCAATTATACCCACAAACTCCTGCCATTTTTGCTCTACTGTCTTCCCCGCTAGGCTCTGCTTCCAGTCGATTTTCGTCAGTTCCTCTCTCATGCCCTCATAATTACCTTTATTTAACTGTAACACCATTACATCCGATTTTGCCTTCTCTCTTTCAAACTCTGCCATATTATGATCGCTGCTTCCTAAGTGTTCCCTCACTTTAAGATCTTTTATAAAGTCTGGTTCATTACATAGCACTAGGTCCAGAATAGCCTGCTCCCTTGTGGACTCCATGACAAGCTGTTCCAAAAAGCCATCCTGTAAGCATTCCATGAATTCCCTTTCTTTGGATCCACTGGCAACATTATTTACCCAGTCCACCTGCATATTGAAGTCTCCCATGATCAATGTAACCTTGCCTTTCTGACATGCCTTCTCTATTTCCCGGTACATGTTGCGCCCCTGGTCCTGACCACTGTTAGGAGGTCTATACACAACTCCAATTATGTTTTTTTTGCCTTTGTGGTTCCTCAATTCCACCCACACAGACTCCACATCATCCGACGCTATGTCATTCAGCACCATAGATTTAATTTTGTTCTTAACTAACAAGGCCATCCCGCCCCCTCTGCCCACCTCCCTGTCTTTTCGATAAGTTGAAAATCCTTGGATGTTTAACTGCCAGTCCTGACCCCCCTGTAACCACGTCTCTGTGATGCCTACCACATCATAATCATTCACGATGATCTGTGCCATTAGTTCATCTACTTTGTTACGAATGCTACGAGCATTCAGGTAAAGTGCCTTAATGCTAACATTCTTATCATTCGAGATATTGGAAGTCATAAGATGTCCTAAGTTATCCTTCCTTTTTCTTGCATTCCTAATCTGCCTCAAGGTTAAATCCGCCTGCACACATGCTATCCTCCTGCTTATCTTTCCATTTAACTCCATACTCCCTGTCGCTTTCACTTTCCCTTTCCCCTAACTCAGAAGTTTAAAGTCCTACTGACCACCCTATTTATCCTCTACTAGAACATTGGTACCTGATCGGTTCAGGTGGAGACCGTCCCAACGGTACAGATCCCCCCCGGTTCCAAAACTGATGCCAATGCCCCATGAAGTGGAATCCCTCTTTCCCACACTAATCCCTTAGCCACGTGTTTACTTCCCTAATTTTCTTATCCCTATGGCAATAGGCACGTGGCTCGGGCAGTAATCCGGAGATTATGACCCTTGAGGACCTGTACTTCAATTTCCTTCCTAGTGCTCGATAATCCCCAAACAGGTCCTCCACCCTAGCTTTGCCTACGTTGTTAGTCCCAACGTGGACCACAACAACTGGATCCTCCCCCCCCCCCCCGCTCCAATATCCTTTCAAGCCGGTCGGTGATGTCCCGCACCATGGCACCGGGACAGGCAACACACCATGCGAGACTCCCGATCCGGCTTGCACAGGATACTATCTGTCCCCCTAATTATAGAATCCCCTATAACAACTACTTGTCTTTTTGCTCCCCCCTCTTGAATGGCCTTCTGCACCATGGTGCTGTGGTCAGCTGGCTCATCCTGTCCAGAGCCCTTTTCCTCATCCGTACAGGGAGCAAGAATCTCATAGCTGTTGGACAAGGTCAAGGGCTGAGGCTCCTGCACTCCTGAACTCAGGTTCCCCCGACCTGCCTCACCTACAGTCACACTCTGATGTCCCTGATCGCTAACTGAATGTGAATTACATAATCTCCCAGGTGTGACTGCCTCCTGAAACAAAGCGTCCAGGTAACTCTCCCCCTCCCGGATGTGCCGCAGTGCTTGAAGCTCAGATTCCAGATCATCAACTCTGAGCCGGAGTTCTTCCAGCAACCAACACTTGCTGCAGATGTGGTCACTGCCGTTCACAATGGGATCAGCCAGCTCCCACACCATACAGCTACAGCACATCACCTGCCCAGCCATCTCTGCTTAGTTAGTTACTTTATTACTTTGTACAGGTTTGACTTAAAATACTTTCTGATACCTCTCTGCTATAGTCTTTTTCTAAAAACCAATTGATAGATAAACCATAAAAAGTAAAATTTTAACCATTCACCGATAAAGAAATAGAAAATCCTTACCTTAACAAAGCAGAGACCTATTTTTTTGGTTAGAAGAGGAGGTGGGGGGAGACACGACACGTGTAGTGTCTCGGGTCCAGCCACTGCCCAGATATATTACCGGCAGTCCCCTGGTCGTCGCTCCCACTCTTCCTACTTATTAACTAGATTAGAGGAGGAGGGCGGGTGGGAGACACTACAGTAGTAGAGTCTCGGGTTTAGCCGCCTTCCTGATATATATGGTCACTGCTTTCCTTCCCGGCTGCCCCTCCGGTCCACGTCACTTCCTCCGCTGCTGCTCGCACTTAAAATGCAACAATTTAGCACGGCCAATCCCACCCTAACCTGCACATCCCTGGGCACTATGGGACAATTTAGCACGGCCAATCCCACCCTAACCTGCACATCCCTGGGCACTACGGGACAATTTAGCACGGCCAATCCCACCCTAACCTGCACATCCCTGGGCACTACGGGACAATTTAGCACGGCCAATCCCACCCTAACCCGCACATCCCTGGGCACTACGGGACAATTTAGCACGGCCAATCCCACCCTAACCTGCACATCCCTGGGCACTACGGGACAATTTAGCACGGCCAATCCCACCCTAACCTGTACATCCCTGGGCACTACGGGGACAATTTAGCACGGCCAATCCCACCCTAACCCGCACATCCCTGGGCACTACGGGGACAATTTAGCACGGCCAATCCCACCCTAACCTGCACATCCCTGGGCACTACGGGACAATTTAGCACGGCCAATCCCACCCTAACCCGCACATCCCTGGGCACTACGGGGACAATTTAGCACGGCCAATCCCACCCTAACCTGCACATCCCTGGGCACTACGGGGACAATTTAGCACGGCCAATCCCACCCTAACCTGCACATCCCTGGGCACTACGGGGACAATTTAGCACGGTCAATCCCACCCTAACCTGCACATCCCTGGGCACTACGGGAACAATTTAGCACGGCCAATCCCACCCTAACCTGCACATCCCTGGGCACTACGGGGACAATTTAGCACGGCCAATCCCACCCTAACCCGCACATCCCTGGGCACTACGGGACAATTTAGCACGGCCAATCCCACACTAACCTGCACATCCCTGGGCACTACGGGGACAATTTAGCACGGCCAATCCCACCCTAACCCGCACATCCCTGGGCACTACGGGACAATTTAGCACGGCCAATCCCACACTAACCTGCACATCCCTGGGCACTACGGGGACAATTTAGCACGGCCAATCCTACCCTAACCCGCACATCCCTGGGCACTATGGGGACAATTTAGCACGGCCAATCCCACCCTAACCCGCACATCCCTGGGCACTACGGGACAATTTAGCACGGCCAATCCCACCCTAACCTGCACATCCCTGGGCACTACGGGACAATTTAGCACGGCCAATCCCATCCTAACCTGCACATCCCTGGGTACTACAGGACAATTTAGGGACTAGATTGGGTTGGGATATCTGGTCGGTATTGACGAGTTGGACTGAAGGGTCTGTTTGTGTGCTGTATATCTCTATGACTCTCTGAAATGGATGAGGAATAGAATTTTCTGACAGAAGCACGTACAGGGATATGCCAATCTCGTCCTGATAATCCGAAATTCAGATAATTGATGTTTGGATAATCGAGGTAAATCTGTATACCCCCTTTGAGGTGAAGGGTTAGAGACACACATGCCGTGATGCTCATTACTGATGAATAGAAGGGTAAAGAGAGATAGGAGGAAGGAAAAAGAGGGAGTGTGTGTGGTGTGTGAGGGACAGAAAGAGAGTTTGAGTGAGTGTGTGTGAGGGAGAGTGAGTGAGTGAGTGTGTGTGAGGGAGATTGAGTGAGTGTGTATGTGAGGGAGAGTGAGTGAGTGTGTGTGAGGGAGAGTGTGTGAGTGTGTGTTGGTGAGAGGGAGTGAGTGTGTGTGAGGGAGATGGTGTGTGTGTTTGGGAGAGGGAGATGGAGTGTGTGTATGAAGGGGAGGGAGGGAGTGTGTGTGAGGGAGAGTGAGTGAGTCTGTGTGTGAGTGAGAGTGAGTGAGCGTATGTGAGGGAGAATGAGTGAATGTGTGTGAGGGAGAGAGAGTGAGTGAGTGTGTGTGATGGAGAGGGATGGAGTTTGTGTGAGGGAGAGTGAGTGAGTGTGTGTGCGAGGGAGATTGAGTGAGTGTGTGTGTAAGGGAGAGTGAGTGTGTGTGAGGGGGAGAGAGAGATAGTGTGTGTGTGAGAGAGGGAGAGTGAGTGAGTGTATGTGAGGGAGAGTAATTGATTGTGCATGCTGGAGAGAGAGTGAGTGAGTGTGTGTGAGGGAGAGTGAGTGAGTGTGTGTGTGTGAGATGGAGGGACTGTGTGTATGTGGGAGAGAGAGGGAGTGTCTATGTGAGGGAGAGGGAGGGAGTTTGTGTGAGAGTGAGGGAGGAAGTGAGTGTGAAGGAAAGTGAGTGAGTGAGTGAGTGTGTTTGGGAGAGTGAGTGACTGTTGTGTGAGGGAGATGTGTGAGGGAGAGTGAGAGTGTGTGTGTGTGAGGTAGAGTGAGTGTGTGTGTGTGTGTGACTGTGCATGTGAGGGTGAGTGAGTGTTTGTGAGGGAGAGTGAGTGAGAATGTGTGTGTGTGAGGGAGCATGAGTAAGTTTGTGTGTGAGAGAGAGTGAGTGTGTGTGAGAGAGAGTGAGTGAGTGTGAGGCAGAGAGAGGGTATGTGTGTGTGTGTGTGTGTGTGTGTGTGTGTGCATGCGTGCATGCATGTGTGGGGGAGATGAAGGCAGTGTGAGTGTGAGGGAGAGGGAGGGAGTGCATGTTTGAGGGTGTGGGAGGGACTGTTTGTGAGGGAGAGAGGGAGTGTGTGTGTGTGAGGGGAAGAGAGGGAGTGCATGTGGGGAGAGGGAGTGTGTGTATGTGGGAGAGGGAGGGAGTGTATGTTGGCAGAAGGAGGAAGTGTGTGTGAGGGATAGTGATTGAGTGTGTGAGGGTGAGTGAGGAAGTGTGTGAGGTAGAGTAAGTGTGTGAGGGACAGAGAGGGAGTGTGTGTATGAGGGAGAGGGAGCATGTTTGTGAGGGAGCAGGAGGGAGTGAATGTGTGAGGGAGGGATGGTGTGTGTGTGTGTGTGTCTTTGTGTATGTCTGTGTGTGTGTCTGCATGTTAGGGAAGGAAAGTGTGTGTGAGGGAGAGAGAGGAAGTATGTTTGTGAGAGACAGAGGGTCAGAGTAAGAGAGTATGTGTGAGGGAGAGAGAGGGAGAGGGGGAGAGAGAGTGTGTGCATGTGTGAGGGAGAGACAGTGTGAGTGAGTGTGTGTGATGGAGAGAGTGAGTGAATGAGTGTGTGTGTGTATGAAGGAGTGAGTGAATGATTGTGTGTGTGAGGGACAGAGAATGTGAGTGTGTGTGAGGGAGGCAGAGTGTGAATGAATGCATGTGTGAGTGAGAGTGAGAGTGTGAGTGTGTGTGTGAAGGAGGGAGAATGTGAGTGTGTGTGTGCGAGAGAGAGTGTGAGTGAGTGTGTATGTGAGAGAGAGTGTGTGTATATGTGTGTGTGTGGGAGGGAGAGTGTGAGTGAGTGTTTATTTGTGAGTGAGGGAGGGAGAGTGTGAGTGAGTGTGTGTGTGAGGGAGAGAGAGTGTGAGTGAGCGTGTGAGCGACTATGTAAGTGAGGGAGGGTGTGAGTGAGTGTGTGTGTGAGGGAGAGAGAGTGTGTGTCACTGAGTGCGTGTGAGAGGGATCGAGAGTGTGAGTGAGTGTATGCGTGATTAGGAGGGAGAGTGCGAGTGTATGTGAGGGAGGGAGAGTTTGAGTGAGTGCGTGTGTGACAGGGAGGGAGAGTGTGAGTGAGGGAGGGAGAGAAAATGAGTGAGTGTGTGTAAGGGAGGGAGAGTGTGAGTATGTGTGTGTGAGGAAGTGTATGAGTGAGTGTGTGTCAGGGAGAGAGAGTGTGAGTGTGTGTGAGGGAGAGTGTGAGTGTGTGCATGAGAGAGAGTGTGAGGGAGTGTGTGTATGTGTGAGGGAGAGTGTAAGTGAGTGTGTGTGTGAGAGAGGGAGGGAGAGTGTGTGTGTTAGGGATGGAGAGTGTGAGTGAGTGTGAGTGTGTGTGAGAGAGAGGGAGAGTGTGTGTGAGTGTGTATGTGAGGGAGAGTGTGAGTGTATGTGTTAGGGAGAGAGAGTGTGAGTTTGAATGAGTGTGTGTGTGAGGGAGGGAGAGTGTGTATGTATGTGTGCAGGAGGGAGAGTGTGAGTGTGTGTGTGTGCACGGGAGGGAGAGTGTGAGTGAGTATGTGTGTGTGTGAGGGAGACAGAGTGTGTGTGTGAGAGAAACTTTATCTCTCTATTCTCGTATCTCTCTCTTTCTCCATATCTATTCTATAGTATATATATGATCTTTCTATATCTATATATACATATCTTTGTTTCTCTACATATATATACATGATATCTTTCTTGTCTCTATATCAGGCATCTCTATATATATATATATCTGGTCTCTAGCTATCGATCGACATTATATATATCTTTCTCTCTCTATATCTCCCACCCTCATTCCTCCATTTCCCTTCTCCCTCCCTCTCACCCACAATCTCTCACATTACCCCCCAAACCGCAATCGATATACAAAATTACAGCTGCGATGTATTTCACATGTGAACCTATTAAGTTCCAGAAGAAAATGTACTGCAGTCTGGTTTTTTTCTGATTGAAGAAAGGTTGAAATGTCAAGTCGCTGTAATGAAGGAGACAAACAGACATCACCTTTCACCACGCGTGTGTTGCTTTGCATTTTTTATTCGAATCAGATATTTCACTTCTTTCAAATAAAATTCAAGGTTTATCATTCAAACTACCCAAGCATCGATATTAATGTTTCATCACAATCAAAACAATAAAGAAGTCAATATACGAATCAATATTAAAAGTCAACTGGTAAATCCTGTGCTTTATTATGAAATGGAGATGTGAAATGAAGACAGTATGGGAAAGGGGTGTGTGTGTGTGTGTGTGTGTGTGTGTGTGTGTGTGTGTGTGTGTGTGTGTGTGTGTGTGTGTGTGTGTGTGTGTGTGTGTGTGTGTGTGTGTGTGTGTGTGTGTGTGTGTGTGTGTGTGTGTGTGTGTGTGTGTGTGTGTGTGTGTGTGTGTGTGGCTTTGAGAGTGCAGGTGGGTCATATTGTGTATGTGAGAGAGAGAAGGGTAAGAGAGTATGATTGTACAGAAGGTGACATTGTGAGGGTCATTGCGTGTTTGCGAGCGAGTGTGTAAACTGACAGAGACACCATGTTGTACAGAGGGATTGAGAGTGTGGGAGAATTTGAGTGGCTCATGATTAGTGAGAGAGTGTGAGTCTGAGTGTATGTTTTGTATGGGACTGTGTGAGTCTGAGTGTGTTATTGTGCATGTGTGAGGGAAGGTGTGAGTCTGAGTGTGCTGTTGTGTGTAAATGAGAGAGAGTGTGAGTGAGTGGATTAATGTGTGGGAGAGTAAGTGTGTGAGTTTGAGTCTGTTACTGTGTGTGTGATAGAGTGTGAGTCTGAGTGTGTTATTGTGTGCGAGTGAGAGTGTGAGTGAGTGGATTAATGTGTGGGCGAGTAAGTGAGTGAGTTTTGAGTCTGTTACTGTGTGTGAGAGGGTGTGAGTCAGAGTGGTTTATTGTGTGTATGTAAGAGGGTATGAATCTGACTGTGTTGGTGTGTGTTTGAGTGTGTTATTGTGTGTGTGAAAGGGTGTGAGCCTGAGTGTGTTATTGTGTGTGTGTGAGAGGGTGTGAGTCTGAGTGTGTTATTGTGTGTGTGTGAGAGGGTGTGAGTCTGAGTGTGTTACTGTGTATGAGACAGTGTGAGTCTGAGTGTGTTATTGGGTGTGTGAGAGAGAGTGTGTGAGCCTGAGTGGTTTATTGTGTGTGTGCTTGTGTGTGTGAGAGAGAGGGTGTGAGACCGAGTGTGTTATTGTGTATGTGAGAGAGTGTGAGTGTGAGTGTGTTATTGTGTGTGTGTGTGCGTGTGAGAGAGGGTGTGAGTCTGAGTGTGTTATTGTGAGTGAGGGTGTGAATCCGAGTGTGTTATTGTGTGTGTGCGTGTGAGAGAGGGTGTGAGTCTGAGTGGGTTATTGTGTGTGTGTATGTGTGTGTGAGTGAGAGAGGGTGTGAGTCTGAGTGGGTTATTGTGTGTGTAAGAGCGTGTGAGTCTGAATGGATTATTGTGTGTATGTGTTTATGTATGTGTGTGTGCTTGTGTGTGTGTGAGAGAGAGGGTGTGAGTCTGAGTGTGTTATTGTGTGTGAGGGTGTGAGTCTGAGTGTTATTGTGTGTGTGCGTGTGAGAGAGGGTGTGAGTCTGAGTGTGTTATTGTGTGTAAGGGTGTGATTCTGAGTGTGTTATTGTGTGTGTGCGTGTGAGAGAGGGTGTGAGTCTGAGTGGGTTATTGTGTGTGAGGGTGTGAGTCTGAGTGTTATTGTGTGCGTGCGTGTGAGAGAGGGTGTGAGTCTGAGTGTGTTATTGTGTGTAAGGGTGTGATTCTGAGTGTGTTATTGTGTGTGTGCGTGTGAGAGAGGGTGTGAGTCTGAGTGGGTTATTGTGTGTGAGGGTGTGAGTCTGAGTGTTATTGTGTGTGTGCTTGTGAGAGAGGGTGTGAGTCTGAGTGTGTTATTGTGTGTAAGGGTGTGATTCTGAGTGTGTTATTGTGTGTGTGCGTGTGAGAGAGGGTGTGAGTCTGAGTGGGTTATTGTGTGCGTGCGTGTGAGAGAGGGTGTGAGTCTGAGTGTGTTATTGTGTGTAAGGGTGTGATTCTGAGTGTGTTATTGTGTGTGTGTGTGTGTGTGTGTGAGTGAGAGGGTGTGAGTCTGAGTGTGTTATTGTGTGTGAGGGTGTGAGTTTGAGTGTGTTATTGTGTGTGCGTGTGAGAGAGGGTGTGAGTCTGAGTGGGTTATTGTGTGTGTGCGTGTGAGAGAGGGTGTGAGCCTGAGTGGGTTATTGTGTGTAAGGGTGTGATTCTGTGTGTGTTATTGTGTGTGTGTGTGTGTGAGTGAGAGGGTGTGAGTCTGAGTGTGTTATTGTGTGTGAGGGTGTGAGTCTGAGTGTGTTATTGTGTGTGTGCGTGTGAGAGAGGGTGTGAGTCTGAGTGGGTTATTGTGTGTGTGTGTATATGAGATAGAGAGAGAGGGTGTGAGTCTGAGTGGGTTATTGTGTGTGTGTAAGAGGGTGTGAGTCTAAATGGATTATTGTGTGTGTGTGTGTGTGCTTGTGTGTGTGAGAGAGAGAGGGTGTGAGACCGAGTGTGTTATTGTGTATGTGAGAGAGTGTGAGTCTGAGTGGTTTATTGAGTGTGTGTGAGAGGGTGTGAGTCTGAGTGTGTTATTGTGAGTGTGTGAGAGGGTGTGAGTCTGAGTATGTTATGATGTGTGTGTGAGAGGGTGTGAGTCTGAGTGTGTTATTGTGTGTGTGTGTGAGAGAGGGCGTGAGTCTGAGTGTGTTATTGTGAGGGTGTGGGAGGGTGTGAGTCTGAGTATGTTATTATGTGTGTGTGAGAGGGTGTGAGTCTGAGTGTGTTATTGTGTGTGTGTGTGAGAGAGGGCGTGAGTCTGAGTGTGTTATTGTGTGTGAGTGTGTGTGAGAGGGTGTGTGTGAGAGTGTGTGAGTCTGAGTGTGTTATTGTGTGTGTGAGAGAGTGTGAGTCTGAGTGTGCTATTGTGTGTGAATGAGAGAGAGTGTGAGCGAGTGGATTAATGTGTGGGAGAGTAAGTGTGTGAGTTTGAGTCTGTTACTGTGTGTGTGAGAGGGTGTGAGTCTGAGTGTGTTATTGTGTGCGAGTGAGAGTGAGTGTGAGTGAGTGGATTAATGTGTGGGAGAGTTAGTGTGTGAGTTTGAGTCTGTTACTGTGTGTGTGAGAGGGTGTGAGTCTGAGTGTGTTATTGTGTGTGTGTGTGTGTGAATCTGAGTGTGTTATTGTGTGTGAATGAGAGAGAGTGTGAGTGAGTGGATTAATGTGTGGGAGAGTAAGTGTGTGAGTTTGAGTCTGTTACTGTGTGTGTGAGACGGTGTGAGTCTGAGCGTGTTATTGTGTGTATGTAAGAGGGTATGAATCTGACTGTGTTGGTGTGTGTTTGCGTGTGTTATTGTGTGTGTGTGAGGGTGTGAGTCTGAGTGTGTTATTGTGTATGAGACGGTGTGAGTCTGAGTGTGTTATTGGGTGTGTGAGAGAGAGTGTGTGAGTCTGAGTGGTTTATTGTGTGTATGTGAGAGAGAGAGTGTGTGAGTCTGAGTGTGTTATTGTGTGTGTGTGAGAGAGAGAGTGTGAATCTGAGTGGGTTATTGTGTGTATGTGAGAGTGTGTGAGTCTGAGTGTGTTACTGTGTATGAGACGGTGTGAGTCTGAGTGTGTTATTGGGTATGTGAGAGAGAGTGTGTGAGTCTGAGTGTGTTATTGTGTGTGTGTGAGAGGGTGTGAGTCTGAGTGTGTTACTGTGTATGAGACGGTGTGAGTCTGAGTGTGTTATTGGGTGTGTGAGAGAGAGTGTGTGAGTCTGAGTGTGTTATTGTGTGCAAGTGAGAGTGAGTGTGAGTGAATGGATTAATGTGTGGGAGAGTAAGTGTGTGAGTTTGAGTCTGTTATAGTGTGTGAGAGGGTGTGAGTCTGAGTGGGTTATTGGGTGTGTGTGAGAGGGTGTGAGTTTGAGTCTGTTACTGTGTGTGAGAGGGTGTGAGTCTGAGTGTGTTACTGTGTGTGTTTATGAGACGGTGTGAGTTTGAGTGGTTTAATGTGCGTAAGAGGGTATGTCTCTGTGTGTTATTGTGTGAGAGAGTGAGGTTGTGAGTCTGAGTGTATGTGTGAGGGTGTGAGTCTGAGTGTGTTATTGTGTATGAGACGGTGTGAGTCTGAGTGTGTTATTGTGTGTTTGTGAGACGGTGTGAGTTTGAGTGGTTTAATGCGCGTAAGAGGGTATGTCTCTGTGTGTTATTGTGTGAGAGAGTGAGGTTGTGAGTCTGAGTGTGTGTGTGAGGGTGTGAGTCTGAGTGTGTTATTGTGTATGAGACGGTGTGAGTCTGAGTGTGTTATTGTGTATGAGACGGTATGAGTCTGAGTGTGTTATTGTGTGTTTGTCAGAGGGTGTGAGTCTGAGTGTGTTATTGTGTGTGTGTGAGAGGGTGTGAGTCTGAGTGGTTTATTGTGTGTATGTGAGAGGGTGTGAGTCTGAGTGTGTTATTGTGTGTGTGTGAGAGGGTGTGAGTCTGAGTGTGTTATTGTGTGTGTGTGAGAGGGTGTGAGTCTGAGTGGTTTATTGTGTGTATGTGAGAGGGTGTGAGTCTGAGTGGTTTATTGTGTGTGTGTGAGAGGGTGTGAGTCTGAGTGTGTTATTGTGTGTATGTGAGAGGGTGTGAGTCTGAGTGGTTTATTGTGTGTATGTGGGAGGGTGTGAGTCTGAGTGTGTTATTGTGTGTGTGTGAGAGGGTGTGAGTCTGAGTGGTTTATTGTGTGTGTGTGAGAGGGTGTGAGTCTGAGTGTGTTATTGTGTGTGTGTGAGAGGGTGTGAGTCTGAGTGGTTTATTGTGTGTATGTGAGAGGGTGTGAGTCTGAGTGGTTTATTGTGTGTGTGTGAGAGGGTGTGAGTCTGAGTGTGTTATTGTGTGTATGTGAGAGGGTGTGAGTCTGAGTGTGTTATTGTGTGTATGTGAGAGGGTGTGAGTCTGAGTGTGTTATTGTGTGTATGTGAGAGGGTGTGAGTCTGAGTGTGTTATTGTGTGTATGTGAGAGGGTGTGAGTCTGAGTGGTTTATTGTGTGTGTGTGAGAGGGTGTGAGTCTGAGTGTGTTATTGTGTGTATGTGAGAGGGTGTGAGTCTGAGTGGTTTATTGTGTGTGTGTGAGAGGGTGTGAGTCTGAGTGTGTTATTGTGTGTGTGTGAGAGGGTGTGAGTCTGAGTGTGTTATTGTGTGTGTGTGAGAGGGTGTGAGTCTGAGTGGTTTATTGTGTGTATGTGAGAGGGTGTGAGTCTGAGTGTGTTATTGTGTGTATGTGAAAGGGTGTGAGTCTGAGTGTGTTATTGTGTGTGTGTGAGAGGGTGTGAGTCTGAGTGTGTTATTGTGTGTGTGTGAGAGGGTGTGAGTCTGAGTGTGTTATTGTGTGTATGTGAGAGGGTGTGAGTCTGAGTGTGTTATTGTGTGTATGTGAGAGGGTGTGAGTCTGAGTGTGTTATTGTGTGTGTGTGAGAGGGTGTGAGTCTGAGTGTGTTATTGTGTGTATGTGAGAGGGTGTGAGTCTGAGTGGTTTATTGTGTGTATGTGAGAGGGTGTGAGTCTGAGTGGTTTATTGTGTGTGTGTGAGAGGGTGTGAGTCTGAGTGTGTTACTGGGTGTTTGTGAGAGGGTGTGAGTCTGAGTGTGTTATTGTGTGTTTGTGAGAGGGTGTGAGTCTGAGTGGTTTATTGTGTGTATGTGAGAGGGTGTGAGTCTGAGTGTGTTATTGTGTGTATGTGAGAGGGTGTGAGTCTGAGTGGTTTATTGTGTGTATGTGAGAGGGTGTGAGTCTGAGTGTGTTATTGTGTGTATGTGAGAGGGTGTGAGTCTGAGTGTGTTATTGTGTGTATGTGAGAGGGTGTGAGTCTGAGTGGTTTATTGTGTGTATGTGAGAGGGTGTGAGTCTGAGTGGTTTATTGTGTGTGTGTGAGAGGGTGTGATTCTGAGTGTGTTACTGGGTGTTTGTGAGAGGGTGTGAGTCTGAGTGGTTTATTGTGTGTATGTGAGAGGGTGTGAGTCTGAGTGTGTTATTGTGTGTGTGTGAGAGGGTGTGAGTCTGAGTGTGTTATTGTGTGTGTGTGAGAGGGTGTGAGTCTGAGTGTGTTATTGTGTGTATGTGAGAGGGTGTGAGTCTGAGTGGTTTATTGTGTGTATGTGAGAGGGTGTGAGTCTGAGTGTGTTATTGTGTGTGTGTGAGAGGGTGTGAGCCTGAGTGGTTTATTGTGTGTATGTGAGAGGGTGTGAGTCTGAGTGTGTTATTGTGTGTATGTGAGAGGGTGTGAGTCTGAGTGTGTTATTGTGTGTGTGTGAGAGGGTGTGAGTCTGAGTGTGTTATTGTGTGTATGTGAGAGGGTGTGAGTCTGAGTGTGTTATTGTGTGTGTGTGAGAGAGTGTGAGTCTGAGTGTGTTATTGTGTGTGTGTGAGAGGGTGTGAGTCTGAGTGTGTTATTGTGTGTATGTGAGAGGGTGTGAGTCTGAGTGTGTTATTGTGTGTATGTGAGAGGGTGTGAGTCTGAGTGTGTTATTGTGTGTATGTGAGAGGGTGTGAGTCTGAGTGTGTTATTGTGTGTATGTGAGAGGGTGTGAGTCTGAGTGTGTTACTGGGTGTTTGTGAGAGGGTGTGAGTCTGAGTGGTTTATTGTGTGTATGTGAGAGGGTGTGAGTCTGAGTGTGTTATTGTGTGTGTGTGAGAGGGTGTGAGTCTGAGTGTGTTATTGTGTGTGTGTGAGAGGGTGTGAGTCTGAGTGTGTTATTGTGTGTATGTGAGAGGGTGTGAGTCTGAGTGGTTTATTGTGTGTATGTGAGAGGGTGTGAGTCTGAGTGTGTTATTGTGTGTGTGTGAGAGGGTGTGAGCCTGAGTGGTTTATTGTGTGTATGTGAGAGGGTGTGAGTCTGAGTGTGTTATTGTGTGTGTGTGAGAGGGTGTGAGTCTGAGTGTGTTATTGTGTGTATGTGAGAGGGTGTGAGTCTGAGTGTGTTATTGTGTGTATGTGAGAGGGTGTGAGTCTGAGTGGTTTATTGTGTGTGTGTGAGAGGGTGTGAGTCTGAGTGTGTTATTGTGTGTATGTGAGAGGGTGTGAGTCTGAGTGTGTTATTGTGTGTATGTGAGAGGGTGTGAGTCTGAGTGTGTTACTGGGTGTTTGTGAGAGGGTGTGAGTCTGAGTGTGTTATTGTGTGTATGTGAGAGGGTGTGAGTCTGAGTGGTTTATTGTGTGTGTGTGAGAGGGTGTGAGTCTGAGTGGTTTATTGTGTGTGTGTGAGAGGGTGTGAGTCTGAGTGGTTTATTGTGTGTGTGTGAGAGGGTGTGAGTCTGAGTGTGTTATTGTGTGTGTGTGAGAGGGTGTGAGTCTGAGTGGTTTATTGTGTGTGTGTGAGAGGGTGTGAGTCTGAGTGTGTTACTGGGTGTTTGTGAGAGGGTGTGAGTCTGAGTGTGTTATTGTGTGTATGTGAGAGGGTGTGAGTCTGAGTGTGTTATTGTGTGTGTGTGAGAGGGTGTGAGTCTGAGTGTGTTATTGTGTGTATGTGAGAGGGTGTGAGTCTGAGTGGTTTATTGTGTGTATGTGAGAGGGTGTGAGTCTGAGTGTGTTATTGTGTGTATGTGAGAGGGTGTGAGTCTGAGTGGTTTATTGTGTGTATGTGAGAGGGTGTGAGTCTGAGTGTGTTATTGTGTGTATGTGAGAGGGTGTGAGTCTGAGTGTGTTATTGTGTGTATGTGAGAGGGTGTGAGTCTGAGTGGTTTATTGTGTGTATGTGAGAGGGTGTGAGTCTGAGTGGTTTATTGTGTGTGTGTGAGAGGGTGTGATTCTGAGTGTGTTACTGGGTGTTTGTGAGAGGGTGTGAGTCTGAGTGGTTTATTGTGTGTATGTGAGAGGGTGTGAGTCTGAGTGTGTTATTGTGTGTGTGTGAGAGGGTGTGAGTCTGAGTGTGTTATTGTGTGTGTGTGAGAGGGTGTGAGTCTGAGTGTGTTATTGTGTGTATGTGAGAGGGTGTGAGTCTGAGTGGTTTATTGTGTGTATGTGAGAGGGTGTGAGTCTGAGTGTGTTATTGTGTGTGTGTGAGAGGGTGTGAGCCTGAGTGGTTTATTGTGTGTATGTGAGAGGGTGTGAGTCTGAGTGTGTTATTGTGTGTATGTGAGAGGGTGTGAGTCTGAGTGTGTTATTGTGTGTGTGTGAGAGGGTGTGAGTCTGAGTGTGTTATTGTGTGTATGTGAGAGGGTGTGAGTCTGAGTGTGTTATTGTGTGTGTGTGAGAGAGTGTGAGTCTGAGTGTGTTATTGTGTGTGTGTGAGAGGGTGTGAGTCTGAGTGTGTTATTGTGTGTATGTGAGAGGGTGTGAGTCTGAGTGTGTTATTGTGTGTATGTGAGAGGGTGTGAGTCTGAGTGTGTTATTGTGTGTATGTGAGAGGGTGTGAGTCTGAGTGTGTTATTGTGTGTATGTGAGAGGGTGTGAGTCTGAGTGTGTTACTGGGTGTTTGTGAGAGGGTGTGAGTCTGAGTGGTTTATTGTGTGTATGTGAGAGGGTGTGAGTCTGAGTGTGTTATTGTGTGTGTGTGAGAGGGTGTGAGTCTGAGTGTGTTATTGTGTGTGTGTGAGAGGGTGTGAGTCTGAGTGTGTTATTGTGTGTATGTGAGAGGGTGTGAGTCTGAGTGGTTTATTGTGTGTATGTGAGAGGGTGTGAGTCTGAGTGTGTTATTGTGTGTGTGTGAGAGGGTGTGAGCCTGAGTGGTTTATTGTGTGTATGTGAGAGGGTGTGAGTCTGAGTGTGTTATTGTGTGTGTGTGAGAGGGTGTGAGTCTGAGTGTGTTATTGTGTGTATGTGAGAGGGTGTGAGTCTGAGTGTGTTATTGTGTGTATGTGAGAGGGTGTGAGTCTGAGTGGTTTATTGTGTGTGTGTGAGAGGGTGTGAGTCTGAGTGTGTTATTGTGTGTATGTGAGAGGGTGTGAGTCTGAGTGTGTTATTGTGTGTATGTGAGAGGGTGTGAGTCTGAGTGTGTTACTGGGTGTTTGTGAGAGGGTGTGAGTCTGAGTGTGTTATTGTGTGTATGTGAGAGGGTGTGAGTCTGAGTGGTTTATTGTGTGTGTGTGAGAGGGTGTGAGTCTGAGTGGTTTATTGTGTGTGTGTGAGAGGGTGAGAGTCTGAGTGGTTTATTGTGTGTGTGTGAGAGGGTGTGAGTCTGAGTGTGTTATTGTGTGTGTGTGAGAGGGTGTGAGTCTGAGTGGTTTATTGTGTGTGTGTGAGAGGGTGTGAGTCTGAGTGTGTTACTGGGTGTTTGTGAGAGGGTGTGAGTCTGAGTGTGTTATTGTGTGTATGTGAGAGGGTGTGAGTCTGAGTGTGTTATTGTGTGTGTGTGAGAGGGTGTGAGTCTGAGTGTGTTATTGTGTGTATGTGAGAGGGTGTGAGTCTGAGTGTGTTATTGTGTGTATGTGAGAGGGTGTGAGTCTGAGTGTGTTATTGTGTGTATGTGAGAGGGTGTGAGTCTGAGTGGTTTATTGTGTGTGTGTGAGAGGGTGTGAGTCTGAGTGGTTTATTGTGTGTGTGTGAGAGGGTGTGAGTCTGAGTGTGTTATTGTGTGTATGTGAGAGGGTGTGAGTCTGAGTGTGTTGTTGTGTGTGTGTGAGAGGGTGTGAGTCTGAGTGGTTTATTGTGTGTGTGTGAGAGGGTGTGAGTCTGAGTGTGTTATTGTGTGTATGTGAGAGGGTGTGAGTCTGAGTGTGTTATTGTGTGTATGTGAGAGGGTGTGAGTCTGAGTGTGTTATTGTGTGTGTGTGAGAGGGTGTGAGTCTGAGTGTGTTATTGTGTGTGTGTGAGAGGGTGTGAGTCTGAGTGGTTTATTGTGTGTATGTGAGAGGGTGTGAGTCTGAGTGTGTTATTGTGTGTGTGTGAGAGGGTGTGAGTCTGAGTGGTTTATTGTGTGTGTGTGAGAGGGTGTGAGCCTGAGTGTGTTATTGTGTGTATGTGAGAGGGTGTGAGTCTGAGTGTGTTATTGTGTGTGTGTGAGAGGGTGTGAGTCTGAGTGGTTTTTTGTGTGTGTGTGAGAGGGTGTGAGTCTGAGTGGTTTATTGTGTGTGTGTGAGAGGGTGTGAGTCTGAGTGTGTTATTGTGTGTGTGTGAGAGGGTGTGAGTCTGAGTGTGTTATTGTGTGTATGTGAGAGGGTGTGAGTCTGAGTGTGTTATTGTGTGTATGTGAGAGGGTGTGAGTCTGAGTGTGTTACTGGGTGTTTGTGAGAGGGTGTGAGTCTGAGTGGTTTATTGTGTGTATGTGAGAGGGTGTGAGTCTGAGTGTGTTATTGTGTGTATGTGAGAGGGTGTGAGTCTGAGTGTGTTACTGGGTGTTTGTGAGAGGGTGTGAGTCTGAGTGTGTTATTGTGTGTGTGTGAGAGGGTGTGAGTCTGAGTGTGTTATTGTGTGTGTGTGAGAGGGTGTGAGCCTGAGTGTGTTATTGTGTGTGTGTGAGAGGGTGTGAGTCTGAGTGTGTTATTGTGTGTGTGTGAGAGGGTGTGAGTCTGAGTGGTTTATTGTGTGTGTGTGAGAGGGTGTGAGTCTGAGTGGTTTATTGTGTGTTTGTGAGACGGTGTGAGTCTGAGTGTGTTATTGTGTGTATGTGAGAGGGTGTGAGTCTGAGTGTGTTATTGTGTGTATGTGAGAGGGTGTGAGTCTGAGTGTGTTATTGTGTGTATGTGAGAGGGTGTGAGTCTGAGTGTGTTATTGTGTGTATGTGAGAGGGTGTGAGTCTGAGTGTGTTATTGTGTGTATGTGAGAGGGTGTGAGTCTGAGTGTGTTATTGTGTGTGTGTGAGAGGGTGTGAGTCTGAGTGGTTTATTGTGTGTGTGTGAGAGGGTGTGAGTCTGAGTGTGTTATTGTGTGTATGTGAGAGGGTGTGAGTCTGAGTGTGTTATTGTGTGAATGTGAGAGGGTGTGAGTCTGAGTGTGTTATTGTGTGTATGTGAGAGGGTGTGAGTCTGAGTGTGTTATTGTGTGTATGTGAGAGGGTGTGAGTCTGAGTGGTTTATTGTGTGTATGTGAGAGGGTGTGAGTCTGAGGGTGTTATTGTGTGTGTGTGAGAGGGTGTGAGTCTGAGTGGTTTATTGTGTGTATGTGAGAGGGTGTGAGTCTGAGTGTGTTATTGTGTGTATGTGAGAGGGTGTGAGTCTGAGTGTGTTATTGTGTGTGTGTGAGAGGGTGTGAGTCTGAGTGGTTTATTGTGTGTATGTGAGAGGGTGTGAGTCTGAGTGTGTTATTGTGTGTATGTGAGAGGGTGTGAGTCTGAGTGGTTTATTGTGTGTATGTGAGAGGGTGTGAGTCTGAGTGTGTTATTGTGTGTATGTGAGAGGGTGTGAGTCTGAGTGGTTTATTGTGTGTGTGTGAGAGGGTGTGAGTCTGAGTGGTTTATTGTGTGTGTGTGAGAGGGTGTGAGTCTGAGTGTGTTATTGTGTGTTTGTGAGAGGGTGTGAGTCTGAGTGTGTTATTGTGTGTATGTGAGAGGGTGTGAGTCTGAGTGTGTTATTGTGTGTATGTGAGAGGGTGTGAGTCTGAGTGTGTTATTGTGTGTATGTGAGAGGGTGTGAGTCTGAGTGTGTTATTGTGTGTATGTGAGAGGGTGTGAGTCTGAGTGGTTTATTGTGTGTGTGTGAGAGGGTGTGAGTCTGAGTGTGTTATTGTGTGTGTGTGAGAGGGTGTGAGTCTGAGTGTGTTATTGTGTGTATGTGAGAGGGTGTGAGTCTGAGTGGTTTATTGTGTGTATGTGAGAGGGTGTGAGTCTGAGTGTGTTATTGTGTGTGTGTGAGAGGGTGTGAGTCTGAGTGGTTTATTGTGTGTATGTGAGAGGGTGTGAGTCTGAGTGTGTTATTGTGTGTGTGTGAGAGGGTGTGAGTCTGAGTGTGTTATTGTGTGTGTGTGAGAGGGTGTGAGTCTGAGTGTGTTATTGTGTGTATGTGAGAGGGTGTGAGTCTGAGTGTGTTATTGTGTGTGTGTGAGAGGGTGTGAGTCTGAGTGGTTTATTGTGTGTATGTGAGAGGGTGTGAGTCTGAGTGTGTTATTGTGTGTATGTGAGAGGGTGTGAGTCTGAGTGTGTTACTGGGTGTTTGTGAGAGGGTGTGAGTCTGAGTGTGTTATTGTGTGTATGTGAGAGGGTGTGAGTCTGAGTGTGTTATTGTGTGTATGTGAGAGGGTGTGAGTCTGAGTGTGTTACTGGGTGTTTGTGAGAGGGTGTGAGTCTGAGTGGTTTATTGTGTGTATGTGAGAGGGTGTGAGTCTGAGTGTGTTATTGTGTGTATGTGAGAGGGTGTGAGTCTGAGTGTGTTATTGTGTGTATGTGAGAGGGTGTGAGTCTGAGTGTGTTATTGTGTGTATGTGAGAGGGTGTGAGTCTGAGTGTGTTATTGTGTATGAGACGGTGTGAGTCTGAGTGTGTTATTGGGTGTGTGAGAGAGAGTGTGTGAGTCTGAGTGGTTTATTGTGTGTGTGTGAGACGGTGTGAGTCTGAGTGTGTTACTGGGTGTTTGTGAGAGGGTGTGAGTCTGAGTGTGTTACTGGGTGTTTGTGAGAGGGTGTGAGTCTGAGTGGTTTATTGTGTGTATGTGAGAGGGTGTGAGTCTGAGTGTGTTATTGTGTATGAGACGGTGTGAGTCTGAGTGTGTTATTGGGTGTGTGAGAGAGAGTGTGTGAGTCTGAGTGGTTTATTGTGTGTGTGTGAGACGGTGTGAGTCCGAGCGTGTTACTGTGTGTTTGTGAGAGGGTGTGAATTTGAGTGGTTTAATGCGTGTGAGAGGGTGTGAGTCTGTGTGTTATTGTGTGAGAGAGCGAGGTTGTGAGTCTGAGTGTGTGAGGGTGTGAGTCTGAGTGTGTTATTGTGTGAGATAGTGAGGGTGTGAGTCTGAGTGGTTTAACGTGTGGGAGAGGGAGTGGGTTTAAGTGGGTTAGTCTTTGTGGGAGGACGTGTGAGAGTCTGGGTGGACAATTTTGTGTGAGAGCCTAGACGAGAGTGGATTATTGTGACTGAGGATACAAGTTAGAGTTGGTTATTGTATTAGCGAAAGTGTGGGTGTCTGTGTGACAATGTGTGTAAGAGAAGGTGTGAGTTTGAGTGGGTCGTAGTCTGTATGAGAGTGTGCGCGTGAACATGAGGGGAGATCAAATTGAGGTATTCAAGATAATGAAAGGTCTGGATAAAATAGACTTGTGGGCACTCTCAGACGAGATACCATCATCTTAAAACAAGGGGCTCAGTGGTTAGCACTGTTGCCTCACAGCACCAGGGACCTGGGTTTGATTCCAGCCTCAGGTGACTGCCCGTGTGAATTTCGCACATTCTCCCCGTGTCTGCGTGTGTTTCCTCTGGGTGGTCCGGTTTCCTCCTACAGTCCAAAGGTGTGCAGGTTGGGTGAATTGGCCGTGTAAAATCGCCCCATGTTCATAGAGTCATGGAGAGGTACAGCAGGGAAACAGACCCTAAGGTCCAACCCGTCCATGCCGACCAGATAT
>NW_028270191.1:27594951-27604871 GCF_037043375.1 Chiloscyllium plagiosum | reverse complement strand
GACAGATCAGGCAGGATATGTAAACAGTTGTATGCATTTTACTTAGAGATTTTGAGGTTGCATTGATGAATTATTTCATAAGATCTTCCAGTCTTTTGATATGCTCACACGCACATATATAGTGCCCTTATATGATGCATATGCAAATATATTTATGTGTAGACAGACCAGACAGGTTATGTAAACAGTTGTATGCATTTTACTTGGAGATTTCGAGGTTGCATTTATGAGTTATTTCATCAGATCTTCCTGTCTTTTGATATGCTCACACGCACGCATCGATATAGTGCCCTTATATGATGCATATGCAGATATATTTATGTGTAGACAGACCAGGCGAGATATGTAAAGTTGCATGCATTTTACTCGGAGATTTTGAGATTGCATTTAGAAATTATTTCATAAGATCTTCATGTTTTTTTTATACGCTCACACACACGCACACATATAAAGTGTGAATGCTTGTGTGAATATATTTATATGCTTGTGTGAATATATTTATATGTTGACAGACCAGGCAGGATTTGTAAACAGTTGTGTACGGTTTAATGGGAAATTTTGAGGTTGTATTTCTGAATTATTTCATAAAATCTTCCTGTCCTCCGATTGACACAGACATACATGTATATAGTGAACATATATAAATGTGCTAACATATGTTGACAGGTCAGACAGGATTTGTAAACAGTTGCATTGGGAGATTTAGAGGGTGAATTTATGGATTATTTCATAAAATATTCCTTTATTTTGACCTCCACTGACGCACATGTATAATGCATATGTATATATCCTTAAATTTTATTCATTGGCGGGGAATTGAGCGCCATTTATTGTCCAACCCTAAAGTCCCCGAGTGCAGTCAAGGGCAGAGCCAATCGGCCTGAGTCACGTGTAGGTCAGACCAGGTGAAGATGAGAGTTTGCTTCCCTGAAGGACGTTTAGTGAGCCCGGTGGGGTTTTGCTGGTAACCCCTGGGCAACGCGAGACTCTTAAATTTCGGCCTTTTATTGAAACTCTGCCGTGGGAGAATATGAAGCCGGCTCCCTCTCTAAGTCAACAGTCCAGTGGGCCACAACATCGCTCGGCCATCCCCATGCATTGGCTGGCGAGTTTACGGGAGACGCCTGCGTCCATTTTATTTATGAAGTTCCGACTCGAATTATATCACAAGGCCTTCCTGGGTTTTTTTTTAGACAAACACGCACACACACACACACGTTTGCAATATGCATGTCCTTATATATGTGACGAATCAAACAGCTGTGTGAATTTTATTTGACGATTTCAAGTTTTGAATTTTCAAATTGTTTTGTAAGATGTTCCTTGCAATGCTCACGTATGCATATATATGTAGTACACACTTATATAATGTGTACATGTGAATGTGTGTCCGTATTCGTTCAGAGGTGAGGATTCATGAACAGCTGCGGGTATTTAATTGAGACACAATTCCCCGTGTTAGGTTTCGTTGATGTTTTTAGACCGGGCGATTGGCTCTGACGGGAATTTTAATTTTATGTATGCCTGAAACAAAAATATATATGTGCCTGGATATGTTAACAGATCAGAATATGTAAAGCAGTCGTGTGCATTTTAGTTGGAGATTTCAATGTTGCATTTATGAATTATTTCATGAGATCTTCCTGTCTTTTGACACACACACGTATAATAGTCATATATAATGCACATGTAAATGTGCTTATGGTTTGGATATATCAGACAGGAAATGTAAACGGTTGTGTACATTTCATTTGGGGACTTTACGGTTGTATTTACAAATTGTTTTCCGAGATTTCTCTGTCTCTGTCTCTCCCTTTCTGTCCTTACCTATTTTAAACGGACTTGCTCTCCCTACCCCGATCTTTCTTTCCTTTACATTGTCTCTCTCGTTCTCCCTTCTCCGTATTCCTCTTTATTAATTGACTCTCTTTCTCTCTGTGTGTCCTTATCTCTTTTATTAACTCTCTATCTCTCTCTCTCTGTCCTTCTCTGTCTCGTCTGTCTGCCTCTCTCCCAGTCTCTCGCTTTTTCTCTCTCTCTGCCCCTCTCTCTTTGTCTCTGTCTGTCTCTCTGTCTATCTGTCTCTATCTTTCTCTCTCTCTCTATCTGCCTCCCTCGTCTCCGTTTCTCTCTCTCTGTGTCTCCATTTCTGTCGCTGTCTCTCTCTCTCTCTCTCTGTCTCTGTCTCTCTCTGTGTCTCCGTCTCTGCCTATCTCTCTCTTTCTGCCTCTCACTGTCTGTTTTCTCTGTGTGTGTCTCCGTCTCTGTCTTTCTCTGTCTCTGTCACTCTCTCTGTCTATGTCTCTCTATCTGTCTCTGTCTCTCGTTCTCTCTCTCTGTGTCTGTTTCTCTCTCTCTGTGCCTCCGTCTCTGTTTCTGTCTCTGTCTGCCTGTCTCTGTCTCTATCTCTGTCTCTCTCTCTGTCTGCCTCTCTCTCTCTCTGTCTTTCTCTGTCTGTCTCTCCCTCTCTCTCTCTGTCTCCTTTTCTCTTTCTCTCCCTCTCGTAGAGATTTCGAGGTTGCATTTACAAGTTATTTCCTAAAATCTTTCTTGTTTGATGCAGACGAACACACCTATATCTAGTGTGCACAAATGACGCTTATCTAAATATGTTAGTGCGTATAGACAGATCAGGCAGGGTATGTAAACGGTTGCATGATTTAATTTGCTGATTTAGAGACTGTATTTGCGAATTATTTCCTAACACCTCGTTTTCCTCTGATGCGCGCAGAGATTTTGCATCCTTAAACAATTGTGTTCCCGTTAGACGGAGGTTTTGAGGGTGGTATTGCAAATTATTCTCGCGTGTATGACTGAGTTCATTGGGACTTGAGTGTGAGTGTTTGGGAGAGAGAGTGAAGGACACAGAGTCAGAAACGGAGACGCACAGAGAGAGACACGCTGAGTGAAAGAGAGAGAGTGAAACAGAGAGAGAGAGAGAGAGAGACAGACAGGAAACAGACGAGGTGAGAGCACATTCCTCGGGGAAGGTTGTTGGTGTACGATTGTAAAGTCCCAGCTGCGGGTCATAGCGGGATAAAAATGGGGTCAGAGTTTGATCAAAGGGACTGTGTGTGTGTGTCTGTCTGTGTCCCTGTGTGCACATGCGTGTCTGTGTTTGTATGCGCCTGTCTGTGTGTGTCTCTAGCTGTGTGTGTGTGAGTGTGTATGTGTCTGAATGTGTGTGCCTGAGTGCGTGTCTCTGAGTGTTTGTCTGAGAACGTGTGTCTGTGTATGTGTCTGTGTGAGTGCCTGCGTGTGTGTATCTCTGTGTGTGTCTCTGAGAGTGTTTCAGCGTGTGTCTGTGTGTGTGTGTATCTGTGTGTGTGTCTGTTGTGTGTGCGCGTCTCTAGCTGTGTGTGTCTCTAGCTGTGTGTGTCTGAACGTGTGTGCCTGAGTGCGTGTCTGAGTGTTTGTCTGAGAACGTGTGTCTGTGTGTATGTGTCTGTGTGTCTGCCTGCGTGTGTGTATCTGTGTGTGTGTCTCTGAGAGTGTTTCAGCCTGTGTCTGAGTGTGTGTGTATGCGTGTATCTGTGTGTGTGTGTCTGTTGTGTGTGTGTGCGCGTCTCTGTCACACACACAGACACAGACACACAGAGACAGACGCACACACACACACACGAGCATGCGAAAAAAGGTTTGTTCCTTTTTTAAGTGAAGTTATAATTCTGTCATCGTCTCTCTGATGGTGTGTTTTATTTTGTGACTGTCCTGAATGAGTTTGCTTTCTCTGTATCGGCGGCAGACATGTTTAATCTGGAATGGGGGGTGGGGGGGGGGGGCGATCCAGGTTTATTTCCAAATCTCCATCTCTGTTTCACTCTCTCTCTTTCACTCAGTGTGTGTCTCTCTCTCTCTGTGTCTCCGTTTCTGACTCTGCCTCCTTCTCTTTCTTATCCCTCTGTCTCTCTCTATCTCTCCATGCAATCGCTCTCGCTCTCTCTGGTAGTCTCCCGCTATTACTCTCGCTCGGTGCATGCCCCTCAGTCTCTTCTCTCTCTCTCTCTTTCTCCATGCACCCCTAACTATCTCGTTCTCTGCACATAACTCTGCTTCTCTCTCTCTCTCTCCCCCCCTCTCTGTCTACCTTCGTCTCTCTCGATATGTCTCAGTCTCTCTTTCTCTAGCGTGTTTCCCCCACTGGCTCCCTTTCTCTCTGCCTGTCTCTCTCACTCTCTGTCTGTCTGTGACTGACCCTCTCTCGCGCTCTCTCTCTCTGCCCCACCAACTCATATTCACTCCCACCCCCACACCCCATATCTGTGTTTCTCTCTGGGTGTCCCTTTCTCTCTCTCTCTCTCTCTCTGCCTGTGTGTGTGTGTGTGTGTGTGTGTGGGTGTGTACATGTGTGTGTTTCTCTCTCCCACTCTCTCTCTCTCTGTCTCTCTGTCTCTCTCCCCTTCTTTCTCTCTCTCTTCCTCCCCTCTCTCTCTGTCACTGCGTGTGTCTCCCACTCTCTGTCTCTGTCTCTGTCTCTCTCTCTCTCTGTGACTCTCGTTCCCTTTCCCTCCTCTTTCTCTCTCTTCCTCTGTGAGTGTGTGTGTGTCTGTGTGTGTGTGTGTCCCTCTCTCTCTGCCTCTCTCTCTCTTTCCCTCTCTCTCTCTGCTTCTGTGTATGTGTGTCCCACTCTCTCTCTCTCTGCCTCTCTCTCTCTCTGTGACTCTCTTTCCCTCTCTCTCTGCCTCTGTGTGTGTCCCACACTCTCTCTCACTGCCTCTGTGTGTGTCTCTCTCTCTCCTCTCTCTCTGTGACTCTCTTTCCCCCCTCTCTCTGCCTCTGTGTGTGTGTGTGTCTCTCTCTCTCCATTCTCTCTGTGACTCTTTCCCTCTCCCTCCTCTCTCTCTCTCTCTGCCTCTGTGTGTGTGTGTGTCTCCCACTCTCTCTCTCTTTGCCTCTCTCTCTCTGTGACTCTCTTTCCCTCTCTCTCTCTCTCTCTGCCTCTGTGTGTGTCACTCCCTCTCTCCTCTCTCTCACTGTGACTCTCTTTCCCTCTCTCTCTGCCCCTGTCTCTCTCTCTGTCTGACTCTCTTTCCCTCTCCCTCCTCTCTCTCTGCCTCTGTGTGTGTCTCTCTCTCCCCACTCTCTCTCTGCCTCTGGCTGTCTCTGTGACTCTCTTTCCCTCTCCCTCCTTTCTCTCTCTCTGTCTTTGTATGTGTGTGTGTGTGTCTCTCTCTCTCTCCACTCTCTCTGTGACTCTCTTTCCCTCTCCCTCCTCTCTCTGTCTCTGTCTCTCTCTCTCTCTCTCTCTCTCTGCATTCTCTCTGTCTCTGCCTCTGTTTCTGTCTCTGTGTGACTATCTTTCCATCTCTCTCTCTGCCTCTGTGTGTGTCTCTTCCACTCTCTCTCACCCTCTGCCTCTGTCTCGGTCTCTCTCTGTGACCATCTCTCGCTTTCTCTCTCCCTTTCTCACCATCTCTCTCGATAAAACAATTTAAAAAATAAATATTTTTAACGAAATCCCAACATTGAGTTTGGAGTCTTGGCGGGGAATCACAGGGCCTCGCCACATGGAAGTTAAATATTTCCCCAAAACCACTCCATATGCCCATCTCCTGCCTTTGCCCTTAACGTTTGAGCTTTCTGTCTCTCTCCCTCTCAGTCTGCATTTCTCTGACCGTTTGTCTGTCTCTCCGCCCTTACCGCCAACACAGTGCCCACCCTGTTTCATGTGTGTGTCTCATCTCTCTTTCTCCCGATCGCCACTGATCGATCCTGTCAATCGAATGTATTTCTATCTATCTATCTATCTATCTATCTATCTATCTATCTATCTATCTATCTATCTATCTATCCATCTACCATCTATCCATCCATCTATCTATTTATCTATCTGTCTATCTATCTATCTATCTATCTATCTATCTATCTATCTATCCATCTACCATCTATCCATCTATTTATCTATCTGTCTATCTATCTATCTATCCATCTATCTATCTATCTATCTATCTATCTATCTATCTATCTATCTATCTATCTATCTATCCATCTACCATCTATCCATCTATCTATCTATCTATCTATCTATCTATCTATCTATCTATCTATCTATCCATCTACCATCGATCCATCTATCCATCCATCTATCTATCTATCTATCTATCTATCTATCTATCTATCTATCTATCCATCTACCATCGATCCATCCATCCATCTATCTATCTATCTATCTATCTATCTATCTATCTATCTATCTATCTATCTATCTATCTATCTATCCATCTACCATCGATCCATCCATCCATCTATCTATCTATCTATCTATCTATCTATCTATCTATCTATCTATCTATCTATCTATCTATCTATCTATCTATCTATCTATCTATCTATCTATCTATCTATCTATCTATCTATCCGCCTGTCTGTCTGACTGTTGACTCTCCTTTTATAAGACTCTATCTCTCTTTCTGTCTGTCTCTGCCTCTCACTGTTCTCTCTCCCTCTCTAATTATCTGTCTATTTATCCAGTCTCTCTGTATCTATGTGTGTGTGTGTGTGTATGTAGTATGATTGTGAATGTATGTGTCTGTGTGAGAGAGTGTGTGTATATGTGTGGCCATTTGTGAGTGTCTGTTTAGCTGTGTTTGTGCGTGTGAGTGTGTCTGTGTGGTTGCATGTGTGCGTTTCTGTGAGAGAGAGAGAGTGTGTGTATGTGTAGGCGTTTGTGAATGTCTGTGTAGTTTGTGAGTGCATGTGTCAGTGTGTCCGTCTGTGAGTGTGTGTGTGATGTTGAGTTTTGTGTGCGTGTGTGTGTGTGTGTCAATGCCTGTGTGAGTATGTGTGTGTCTGTGTGTATGTGTACATGTTCCTCTTGGTCTGATGTGACAATCCTTTTGATACATTCCCCTTGTAAAAGTCCTTCCAGCAACACGCACACACACACACACACACACAAAACACGCTGGGTATGCGGTTGAAGTTTTAGTGGCAATTTCAAAGTCATTTTACTGCTCCGAGCCTTTTACAGAAACTGTTGCCGACTGGTCTTTCTCGACTGAGAGAGACAGAAAATACATGTTAACCATATGGGCTGTGTTTATGGGCACTGAGCGAGACCTAACAGCAGTTATTCTGGAATATGACGCACTAAAGGCACAAAGGAATCTCGCATTGGTAGTCAACTTGCTCTACAAGGATTTTTTATGGCTATTTTGACGACCCCTCCTTCAATAATAACGCCGACTGCGGTGTTTGGGGGGCCGGAGAGAGAGTTAGAAACGGGAACCTTTCGGTGTCCAGTGAATGCTCTCCCCTCAGTCCCATTTCAATGCGCGGCTCTGGCGCAGGTTAAAAGGGGGCAAGTTGAGAGGTCAAGAGGGAAGCGGTTAACCATAGCATGGACCGGCCTGACCTTGTGGTAAGACATAGCGCCATTAATTCGCAAATGCATTCCCACCCACCCCCCACCCCCTCCCCAATCACTACTTTTATCCTCTGTTAGCCTTTCCTGGTTTTGTTGTTTAATTTGAAATTGTCCACCATCTCTCTCTCTCTCTCTCTCTAGCCTTACCTATTTTAATTGACTTTCTCTCCCCCTAACTTTATCCATCCTCCCATTTTTAAACTTCTCTCTTTCTCGCTTTTCTGCTTTTCTTTTTTAAATTGACTCTCTCTATCTTGCTGTGCACCCTTCCTTTCATTGAATTATCGCTCTCTCTCTCTTTGTATTTCTCTCTGTCTTTGTCTCTGTCTGTCTGTCTGTCTCTCTCACTGTCTGTCTCTCCCTCTCTGTATCTCTCTTTCTCTCTGTCTCTCTCTTCATCTCTGTCTCTCTCTCTGTCTCTGTCAATCTCTCTCTGTCTGCCTATCTCTCCCTGTCTGTCTGACTCTGTGTCTCTGCCTCTCTTTCTCTGTCTTTCTGTCTGTCTCTCTCTTCATCTCTATGTCTCTATCAGTCTCTCTCTGCTTGTCTGTCTCTGTCTGTCTGTCTGTCTCTCTCTGTGTCTCTGTCTCTCTTTCTCTGTCTCTCTCTCTCTGTCTGCCTGTCTGCCTCTCTCTGTCTGTCTGTCTCTCTCTGTGTCTCTGCCTCTCTTTCTCTGTCTCTCTCTCTCTGTCTGTCTTTCTGTCTCTCTCTCTCTCTGTCTGTCTCTCTGTCTCTGCCTCTCTTTCTCTGTCTCTCTCTCTCTGTCTGTCTTTCTGTCTCTCTCTCTCTTTCTCTCTGTCTCTCTGTCTCTGCCTCTCTTTCTCTGTCTCTCTCTCTCTGTCTGCCTCTCTCTCTCTGTCTGTCTCTCTGTCTCTGCCTCTCTTTCTCTGTCTCTCTCTCTCTGTCCTTACCCATTTTTAATTGACTTTCTCTCTCCCTTTCATTGTCTATATCCCTCCAATTTTTAAATTATCTCTTTCTTCTCTGCCTTCCTTTTAAAATAAAATTAACCCTCTCCCTATTTCTCTTTCTCTCTTTGTCTATCTCTCTTGCACTCACTCTCTCTGTCCTACCTACTTTTCGTAACTGACTTTATTTCTTTATCTGTCCTGTTTTTAAAAAAAGACTCTGCTTTTGTCCTTGCCTGTTTAAAGCCTTTTAAAAAAAAACAGTAACCCTCTCTCTGTCTGTGTGTGTGTCTCACTGGCTTTCTCTCCGTCTCTCTCTCTTCCTTTACCTTTCTGTTTTCTCTCTGATCTGTCTCTTGTTCTCTCTCTGCCCTTGCATTTTTTTAAAAAATACTCCCCTCTCTCTCCCATCTTTCTCGAATGTTCTATTTCTTTTTTTTAAAATTGACCCTGTCTCTGTTACTCTTTCTGCCCTAATTTTAATGCTCTCCCACACACACTTTCTCACTCTCTCTGTCCTTTCTGCTCCTATCGGTTGTCCTCTACTCTCCCACATGTCTTTATGGATTGACTGTTTCCTCTCTATTTCCTTCTCCGTTCTCTTTACCTTCCCTTTTATGTTATCAAACCCCTGTCTGTTACCGTTTCTATTTGTATTAATTAATCATCTACCCAATCTTCATCCCCCCCCCCCCACCCCCCACGTTTTATTAATTGACTCGGTCTCTCTTCTGTACTTATTAATTGACAAACCTCCCCCTGACAAACATTACATCTCTGCATTATTCTATCTTTCACTGGCTCTACTCTCTCCGTATTTTCTATTAATTGACCCTATCTTTCTCTCTTGATTTACTTGTCCCTCTCTCTGCATCTTCTCCTGCCTGTTTCATTGTCTCTCCTTCTCTCTGTGTCTCTGACTGTCCTGTCTGCCTCTTTCCACCTCAGTCTGTCTCTCTCTCTTTGTCACTCTCTTCATCTCTCTTGGTCTCTGTGTTTCTTTTTTCCCCCTCTGACTCTGTCCCTCGCTCTGTCTGTGCCTGTCTCTCTCCGTGTGTGTGTGTTTGTGTGTGTGTGTCTGTCTCTCCTCTGTCCGTTTCTCTCTCTCTCTCTCTGTATCTCTCTTTTTCTATTTCTCTTCATTTCTCTTGGTCTCTGTCTTTCTTTTTCTATCTCTGCCTCTTTCCCCCTCTGTGTGTGTGTGTCTCTCTCTCTCTCTCTGCTCTTCTCTCTTTATCTTTCCCTCCATCTCTTTTTTCCCTCTCTCTGCTTCTGTCCGTGTGTGCGTGTGTGTGTATGCTTTTCTGTCTGTCTGTCTCTCTCTCTCCCCTTCTCTCTCCATCTGTCGCTCTCTCTCTCCCCTTCTCTCTCCGTCTGTCGCTCTCTCTCTCTCCCCTTCTCTCTCCGTGTGTCGCTCTCTCTCTCCCCTTCTCTCTCCGTCTGTCGCTCTCTCTCTCCCCTTCTCTCTCCGCCTGTCGCTCTCTCTCTCCCCTTCTCTCTCCGTCTGTCGCTCTCTCTCTCTCCCCTTCTCTCTCCGTCTGTCGCTCTCTCTCCCCCCTTCTCTCTCCATCTGTTGCTCTCTCTCTCCCCTTCTCTCTCCGTCTGTCGCTCTCTCTCTCCCCTTCTCTCTCCGTCTGTCGCTCTCT
>NW_028270191.1:27549951-27589951 GCF_037043375.1 Chiloscyllium plagiosum | reverse complement strand
AGTCAGTGTGTGCATGAGAGAGAGAGAGACAATGAGGCTGTATGTGTGCATGTGAGAGAGTGTTAGGTTGAGTGTGGCCGCATGAACGTGGATGTGTGCGAAAGGGAGAGGGAGAGAGAGCTGTGTGTGTGTGTTAGTGAGTGAAAGTGCGTGCGTGTCTTGGAGAGAGAGTGTCTTAGGCTCTGTGTGTGTGTGTGTGTGTGTGTGAGAGAGAGAGAGAGAGAGAGAGGGAGTGAGACCAGGACAGCTGCAGAGTTTACCAGGGACCGTGTCTGTATGTCTTTTTTTTTATAAGTTGAAAGTGGAACACAGATTGAGGGATATAGCCCTTGTTTCAGGAAAGGGTGACAGAGTAAGTGACGGGCGGGCAGTAAGAACAGAGAGAGAGAAAGAGAGACGGAGAGTTGGACAGAGAAAAGGGGCGGGATGAGGGAGTGGGAGTTGGAGAGAAACGCAGACACAGGGTGAGAGAGATGAGGAGACAAACAGGCGCGGAGGAAGGTACAGAGGCAGGAAATGGGGGTGGTGGGTATGGGAAATGAGGGGGAGGCAGAGGTAGAGTAAATTGAAGATATGTGCGTGTGAGATGGGGGGGGCGGCGAGTGGAACTGACATGCAAATAAAAATAACAACGATAGAGACAAAAATCTAGTGTGAAAGACAGAAGTAAGCACAGACAGAGAGAGAGAGAGGGGGGAGGGAGGGAGGAGAGAGAAACAGCGATACAGACAAAAACACACGAAGTGTGTGCGAGAGAGAAGCAGAGAACAGAGAGAGAGATAAACAAAGAAACAGGAAGCAAGACACAGAGGAGATACACAGTGAGAGAAATACACACACACAGTCTTACAGAGATCGACACACGCACACAGTCTTACAGAGATCGACACACACACAGTCTTACAGAGACCGTGACACACACACACAGTCTTACAGAGATCGAGACACACACAGTCTTACGGAGATCGAGACACACACACACAGTCTTACAGAGATCGTGACACACACACACACACAGTCTTACAGACACACACACACACAGTCTTACAGAGATCGAGACACACACAGTCTTACAGAGATCGAGACACACACACAGTCTTACGGAGATCGAGACACACACACACACAGTCTTACAGAGATCGACACACACACACAGTCTTACAGAGATCGACACACACACAGTCTTACAGAGACTGTGACACACACACACAGTCTTACAGAGACCGTGACACACACACACAGTCTTACAGAGATCGTGACACACACACAGTCTTACAGAAATCGTGACAGACACACACACAGTCTTACAGAGATCGACACACACACAGTCTTACAGAGACCGTGACACACACACGCAGCCTTACAGAGACCGTGACACACACACACACACAGTCTTACAGAGATCGTGACACACACACACAGTCTTACAGAGATCGACACACACAGTTTTACAGAGATCGAGACACACACACACACAGTCTTACAGAGATCGAGACACACACACACAGTCTTACAGAGATTGAGACACACACACACAGTCTTACAGAGATCGAGACACACACACAGTCTTACGGAGATCGTGCCACACACACACAGTCTTACAGAGATCGAGACACACACACACAGTCTTACGGAGATCGTGCCACACACACACAGTCTTACAGAGATCGTGACACACACACACAGTCTTACAGACACACACACAGTCTTACAGAGACCGAAACACACACACAGTCTTTCAGAGACCGTGACACATACACACACAGTCTTACAGAGATCGACACACACACACACACACACAGTCTTACAGAGATAGACACACACACACAGTCTTGCAGAGATCGACACACACACAGTCTTACAGAGATCGACACACACACACAGTCTTACAGAGATCGAGACACACACAGTCTTACAGAGATCGAGACACACACACAGTCTTACGGAGATCGAGACACACACACACAGTCTTACAGAGATCGTGACACACACACACAGTCTTACAGACACACACACACACAGTCTTACAGAGATCGAGACACACACAGTCTTACAGAGATCGAGACACACACACAGTCTTACGGAGATCGAGACACACACACACACAGTCTTACAAAGATCGACACACACACACAGTCTTACAGAGATCGACACACACACAGTCTTACAGAGACTGTGACACACACACACAGTCTTACAGAGATCGTGACACACACACACAGTCTTACAGAGGTCGACACACACACACAGTCTTACAGACACGCACACACAGTCTTACAGAGACCGAAACACACACACAGTCTTTCAGAGACCGTGATACATACACACACAGTCTTACAGAGATCGACACACACACACACACACACACACACAGTCTTACAGAGATCGTGACACACACACAGTCTTACAGAAATCGTGACAGACACACACACAGTCTTACAGAGATCGACACACACACAGTCTTCCAGAGATCGAGACACACACACAGTCTTACAGAAATCGTGACAGACACACACAGTCTTACAGAGACCGTGACACACACACACAGACTTACAGAGATCAAGACACACACACAGTCTTACAGAGATCGACACACACAGTCTTACAGAGACCGTGACACACACACACAGTCTTACAGAGATCGTGACACACACACACACAGTCTTACAGAGATCGAGACACACACACACAGTCTTACAGAGACCGTGACACACACACACAGTCTTACAGAGATCGTGACACACACACACAGTCTTACAGAGATCGAGACACACACACACACAGTCTTACAGAGATCGACGCACACACACAGTCTTACAGAGATCGAGACACACACACACACACAGTTTTACAGAGGTCGACACACACACACAGTCTTACAGACACACACACACACAGTCTTACAGAGACCGAGACACACACACAGTCTTACGGATATCGAGACACACACACACACACAGTCTTACAGAGATCGACACACACACAGTCTTACAGAGATCGACACACACACAGTCTTACAGAGACTGTGACACACACACACAGTCTTACAGAGACCGTGACACACACACACAGTCTTACAGAGATCGTGACACACACACAGTCTTACAGAAATCGTGACAGACACACACACAGTCTTACAGAGATCGACACACACACAGTCTTACAGAGACCGTGACACACACACGCAGCCTTACAGAGACCGTGACACACACACACACACAGTCTTACAGAGATCGTGACACACACACACAGTCTTACAGAGATCGACACACATACACAGTTTTACAGAGATCGAGACACACACACACACAGTCTTACAGAGATCGAGACACACACACACAGTCTTACAGAGATCGAGACACACACACACAGTCTTACAGAGATCGAGACACACACACACAGTCTTACGGAGATCGTGCCACACACACACAGTCTTACAGAGATCGAGACACACACACACAGTCTTACGGAGATCGTGCCACACACACACAGTCTTACAGAGATCGTGACACACACACACAGTCTTACAGACACACACACAGTCTTACAGAGACCGAAACACACACACAGTCTTTCAGAGACCGTGACACATACACACACAGTCTTACAGAGATCGACACACACACACACACACACACAGTCTTACAGAGATAGACACACACACACAGTCTTGCAGAGATCGACACACACACAGTCTTACAGAGATCGACACACACACACAGTCTTACAGAGATCGAGACACACACAGTCTTACAGAGATCGAGACACACACACAGTCTTACGGAGATCGAGACACACACACACAGTCTTACAGAGATCGTGACACACACACACAGTCTTACAGACACACACACACACAGTCTTACAGAGATCGAGACACACACAGTCTTACAGAGATCGAGACACACACACAGTCTTACGGAGATCGAGACACACACACACAGTCTTACAAAGATCGACACACACACACAGTCTTACAGGGACTGTGACACACACACACAGTCTTACAGAGACCGTGACACACACACACAGTCTTACAGAGGTCGACACACACACACAGTCTTACAGAGACCGAAACACACACACAGTCTTTCAGAGACCGTGATACATACACACACAGTCTTACAGAGATCGACACACACACACACACACACACACACACACAGTCTTACAGAGATCGTGACACACACACAGTCTTACAGAAATCGTGACAGACACACACACAGTCTTACAGAGATCGACACACACACAGTCTTCCAGAGATCGAGACACACACACAGTCTTACAGAAATCGTGACAGACACACACAGTCTTACAGAGACCGTGACACACACACACAGACTTACAGAGATCAAGACACACACACAGTCTTACAGAGATCGACACACACAGTCTTACAGAGACCGTGACACACACACACAGTCTTACAGAGATCGTGACACACACACACAGTCTTACAGAGATCGAGACACACACACACAGTCTTACAGAGACCGTGACACACACACACAGTCTTACAGAGATCGTGACACACACACACAGTCTTACAGAGATCGAGACACACACACACACAGTCTTACAGAGATCGACACACACACACAGTCTTACAGAGATCGAGACACACACACACACACAGTTTTACAGAGGTCGACACACACACACAGTCTTACAGACACACACACACACAGTCTTACAGAGACTGAAACACACACACAGTCTTTCAGAGACCGTGACACACACACACAGTCTTACAGAGACCGTGACACACACACACACAGTCTTACTGAGATCGAGACACACACACAGTCTTACAAAGATCGAGACACACACACACACAGTCTTACAGAGATCGACACACACACACCGTCTTACAGAGATCGAGACACACACACACAGTTTTACAGAGATCGACACACACACACACAGTCTTACAGAGATCGAGACACACACACACAGTCTTATAGAGATCGAGACACACACACACAGTCTTATGGAGATCGTGACACACACACAGTCTTACAGAGATCGAGACACACACACACAGTCTTACAGAGATCGAGACACACACACACACACAGTCGTACGGAGATCGTGACACACACACAGTCTTACAGAGATCGAGACACACACACACACAGTCTAACAGAGATCGAGACACACACACATACCCACAGTCTTATAGAGATCGAGACACACACACACACAGTCTTACGGAGATCGTGACACACACGCACAGTCTTACAGAGATCGAGACACACACACACAGTCTTACAAAGATCGAGACACACACACACAGTCTTACAGAGGTCGACACACACACACAGTCTTACAGAGATCGAGACACACACACAGTCTTACAGAGATCGTGACACACACACACAGAGTCTTACAGAGATCGAGACACACACACACACAGTCTTACAGAGATCGAGACACACTCACAGTCTTACAGAGATCGTGACACACACACACACACAGTCTTACAGAGGTCGACACACACACACAGTCTTACAGAGACACACACACACGCACAGTCTTACAGAGACCGAAACACACACACACAGTCTTTCGGAGACCGTGACACACACACACACAGTCTTACAGAGACCATGACACACACACACACAGTCTTACAGAGATCGACACACACACACAGTCTTACAGAGATCGAGACACACACACACAGTCTTACAGAGATCGTGACACACACACAGTCTTACAGAGATCGAGACACACACACACAGTCTTACAGAGATCGAGACACACACACAGTCTTACAGAGATCGAGACACACACACAGTCTTACAGAGATCGACACACACACACTGTCTTACAGAGATCGACACACACACACTATCTTACAGAGATCGACACACACACAGTCTTACAGAGACTGTGACACACACACACACAGTCTTACAGAGACCGTGACACACACACACAGTCTTACAGAGATCGAGTCACACACAGTCTGACAGAGACCGTGACACACACACACACAGTCTTACAGAGATCGTGACACACACACACAGTCTGACAGAAATCGAGACACACACAGTCTTACAGAGATCGAGACACACACACAGTCTTACAGAGATCGTGACACACACACACAGTCTTACAGAGACCGTGACACACACACAGTCTTACAGAGACCGTGACACACACACACAGTCTTACAGAGACTGTGACACACACACACAGTCTTACAGAGACCGTGACACACACACACACAGTCTCACAGAGATCGACACACACACAGTCTTACAGAGATCATGACACACACACACAGTCTTACAGAGATCGACACACACACACACACACACAGTCTTACAGAGATTGAGACATACACAGTCTTACAGAGATCGAGACACACACACAGTCTTACAGAGATCGTGACACACACAGTCTTACAGAGATCGAGACACACACACAGTCTTACAGAGATCGTGACACACACACAGTCTTACAGAGACCGTTACACACACAGTCTTACAGAGATCATGACACACACACACAGTCTTACAGAGACCGTGACACACACACAGTCTTACAGAGATCGTGACACACACACAGTCTTACAGAGACCGTGACACACACACAGTCTTACAGAGACCGTGACACACTCACATAGTCTTACAGAGACCGTGACACACACACAGTCTTACAGAGATCGAGACACACACACACACACACAGACTTACAGAGATCGAGACACACACAGTCTTACAGAGGTCGAGACACACACATACACACAGTCTTACAGAGATCGACACACACACACAGTCTTTCAGAGATCGAGACACACACACAGTCTTACACAGATCGAGACACACACACACAGTCTTACACAGATCGTGACACACACGCACACAGTCTTACAGAGATCGAGACACACACACAGTCTTACAGAGATCGACACACACACACACACAGTCTTACAGAGATCGAGATACACACAGCCTTACAGAGATCGTGACACACACACACACACAGTCTTACAGAGATCGAGACACACACACAGTCTTACAGAGGTCGACACACACACAGTCTTACAGAAACACACACACACACACACACAGTCTTACAGAGACCGAAACACACACACACAGTCTTTCAGAGACCGTGACACACACACACACACACACACAGTCTTACAGAGACCGTGACACACACACAGTCTTACAGAGATCGTGACACAAACACACACACAGTCTTACAGAGATCGAGACACACACACAGTCTTACAGAGATCAAGACACACACACAGTCTTACAGAGATCATGACACACACACACAGTCTTACAGAGATCGACACACACACACACACAAAGTCTTACAGAGATCGGGACACACACAGTCTTACAGAGATCGAGACATACACAGTCTTACAGAGATCGAGACACACACACAGTCTTACAGAGATCGAGACACACACACAGTCTTACAGAGATCGAGACCCACACACAGAGTCTTACAGAGATCGAGACACACACACAGTCTTACAGAGATCGTGACACACACACAGTCTTACAGAGATCGAGACACACACACACACAGTCTTACAGAGATCGAGACACACACAGTCTTACAGAGATCGTGACACACACACACACAGTCTTACAGAGGTCGACACACACACACAGTCTTACAGAGACACACACACACACAGTCTTACAGATTCCGAAACACACACACACAGTCTTTCGGAGACCGTGACACACACACACACACAGTCTTACGGAGACCGTGACACACACACACACAGTCTTACAGAGATCGACACACACACACAGTCTTACAGAGATCGAGACACACACACACAGTCTTACAGAGATCGAGACACACTCACAGTCTTACAGAGATCGAGACACACACACACACAGTCTTACAGAGACCGTGACACACACACACACACAGTCTTACAGAGATCGTGACACACACACACACAGTCTTACAGAGATCGACACACACACACAGTCTTACAGAGATCGAGACACACACACACAGTCTTACAGAGATCGAGACACACACACACAGTCTTACAGAGATCGACACACACACACTGTCTTACAGAGATCGACACACACACACTATCTTACAGAGATCGACACACACACAGTCTTACAGAGACTGTGACACGCACAGTCTTACAGAGACCGTGACACACACACACAGTCTTACAGAGATCGACTCACACACAGTCTTACAGAGACCGTGACACACACACACAGTCTTACAGAAATCGAGACACACACAGTCTTACAGAGATCGAGACACACGCACAGTCTTACAGAGATCGTGACACATACACAGTCTTACAGAGACCGTGACACACACACAGTCTTACAGAGACCGTGACACACACACACAGTCTTACAGAGACTGTGACACACACACACAGTCTTACAGGGACCGTGACACACACATACACAGTCTTACAGAGACCGTGACACACACACACACACACTGTCTCACAGAGATCGACACACACACACACACACAGTCTTACAGAGATCGTGACACACACAGTCTTACAGAGATCGAGACACACGCACAGTCTTACAGAGATCGACACACATACACAGTCTTACCGAGATCGTGACACACACAGTCTTACCGAGATCGACACACACACACAGTCTTACAGAGACCGTGACACACACACAGTCTTACAGAGATCGTGACACACACACACAGTCTTACAGAGACCGTGACACACACACAGTCTTACAGAGACCGTGACACACTCACATAGTCTTACAGAGACCGTGATACACACACAGTCTTACAGAGATCGAGACACACACACACACAGTCTTACAGAGATCGACTCACACACACAGTCTTACAGAGACGGTGACACACACATACACAGTCTTACAGAGATCGTGACACACACACACACAGTCTTACAGAGATCGAGACACACACAGGCTTACAGAGATCGAGACACACACACAGTCTTACAGAGATCGTGACACACACACACAGTCTTACAGAGACCGTGACACACACACAAAGTCTTACAGAGACCGTGACACACACACACAGTCTTACAGAGACCGTGACACACACACAGTCTTACAGAGACCGTGACACACACACCATCTTACAGAGACTGTGACACACACACACAGTCTTACAGAAATCGAGACACACACACAGTCTTACAGAGATCGACACACACACACAGTCTTACAGAGATCGAGACACACACACAGTCTTACAGAGATCGTGACACACACACAGTCTTACAGAGACCGTTACACACACAGTCTTACAGAGATCATGACACACACACACAGTCTTACAGAGACCGTGACACACACACAGTCTTACAGAGATCGTGACACACACACAGTCTTACAGAGACCGTGACACACACACAGTCTTACAGAGACCGTGACACACTCACATAGTCTTACAGAGACCGTGACACACACACAGTCTTACAGAGATCGAGACACACACACACACACACAGACTTACAGAGATCGAGACACACACAGTCTTACAGAGGTCGAGACACACACATACACACAGTCTTACAGAGATCGACACACACACACAGTCTTTCAGAGATCGAGACACACACACAGTCTTACACAGATCGAGACACACACACACAGTCTTACACAGATCGTGACACACACGCACACAGTCTTACAGAGATCGAGACACACACACAGTCTTACAGAGATCGACACACACACACACACAGTCTTACAGAGATCGAGACACACACAGCCTTACAGAGATCGTGACACACACACACACAGTCTTACAGAGATCGAGACACACACACAGTCTTACAGAGGTCGACACACACACAGTCTTACAGAAACACACACACACACACACACACAGTCTTACAGAGACCGAAACACACACACACAGTCTTTCAGAGACCGTGACACACACACACACACACACACAGTCTTACAGAGACCGTGACACACACACAGTCTTACAGAGATCGTGACACAAACACACACACAGTCTTACAGAGATCGAGACACACACACAGTCTTACAGAGATCAAGACACACACACAGTCTTACAGAGATCATGACACACACACACAGTCTTACAGAGATCGACACACACACACACACAAAGTCTTACAGAGATCGGGACACACACTGTCTTACAGAGATCGAGACATACACAGACTTACAGAGATCGAGACACACACACACAGTCTTACAGAGATCGAGACACACACACAGTCTTACAGAGATCGAGACCCACACACAGAGTCTTACAGAGATCGAGACACACACACAGTCTTACAGAGATCGTGACACACACACAGTCTGACAGAGATCGAGACACACACACACACAGTCTTACAGAGATCGAGACACACACAGTCTTACAGAGATCGTGACACACACACACACAGTCTTACAGAGGTCGACACACACACACAGTCTTACAGAGACACACACACACACAGTCTTACAGATTCCGAAACACACACACACAGTCTTTCGGAGACCGTGACACACACACACACACACAGTCTTACGGAGACCGTGACACACACACACACAATCTTACAGAGATCGACACACACACACAGTCTTACAGAGATCGAGACACACACACACAGTCTTACAGAGATCGAGACACACACACAGTCTTACAGAGATCGAGACACACACACACACAGTCTTACAGAGACCGTGACACACACACACACACAGTCTTACAGAGATCGTGACACACACACACACAGTCTTACAGAGATCGACACACACACACAGTCTTACAGAGATCGAGACACACACACACAGTCTTACAGAGATCGAGACACACACACACAGTCTTACAGAGATCGACACACACACACTGTCTTACAGAGATCGACACACACACACTATCTTACAGAGATCGACACACACACAGTCTTACAGAGACTGTGACACACACAGTCTTACAGAGACCGTGACACACACACACAGTCTTACAGAGATCGACTCACACACAGTCTTACAGAGACCGTGACACACACACACACAGTCTTACAGAGATCGTGACACACACACAGTCTTACAGAAATCGAGACACACACAGTCTTACAGAGATCGAGACACACACACAGTCTTACAGAGATCGTGACACATACACAGTCTTACAGAGACCGTGACACACACACAGTCTTACAGAGACCGTGACACACACACACAGTCTTACAGAGACTGTGACACACACACACAGTCTTACAGGGACCGTGACACACACACACACAGTCTTACAGAGACCGTGACACACACACACACACTGTCTCACAGAGATCGACACACACACACACACACAGTCTTACAGAGATCGTGACACACACAGTCTTACAGAGATCGAGACACACGCACAGTCTTACAGAGATCGACACACACACAGTCTTACCGAGATCGTGACACACACAGTCTTACCGAGATCGAGACACACACACAGTCTTCCAGAGATCGTGACACACACACACAGTCTTACAGAGACCGTGACACACACACAGTCTTACAGAGATCGTGACACACACACACAGTCTTACAGAGACCGTGACACACACACAGTCTTACAGAGACCGTGACACACTCACATAGTCTTACAGAGACCGTGACACACACACAGTCTTACAGAGATCGAGACACACACACACACAGTCTTACAGAGACCGTGACACACACATACACAGTCTTACAGAGATCGTGACACACACACACACAGTCTTACAGAGATCGAGACACACACAGGCTTACAGAGATCGAGACACACACACAGTCTTACAGAGATCGTGACACACACACACAGTCTTACAGAGACCGTGACACACACACAAAGTCTTACAGAGACCGTGACACACACACACAGTCTTACAGAGACCGTGACACACACACAGTCTTACAGAGACCGTGACACACACACCGTCTTACAGAGACTGTGACACACACACACACAGTCTTACAGAAATCGAGACACACACACAGTCTTACAGAGATCGACACACACACACAGTCTTACAGAGATCGAGACACACACACACAGTCTTACCGAGATCGTGACACACACAGTCTTACAGAGATCGAGACACACACACACAATCTTACAGAGATCGACAGACACACACACACACAGTCTTACAGAGATCGAGACACACACAGTCTTACAGAGATCGTGACACACACACACAGTCTTACAGAGACCGTGACACACACACAGTCTTACAGAGACCGTGACACACACACATAGTCTTACAGAGACCGTGACACACACACACAGTCTGACAGAGATCGAGACACACACACACAGTCTTACAGAGATCGAGACACACACAGTCTTACAGAGATCGTGACACACACACACAGTCTTACAGAGATCGAGACACACACACAGTCTTACAGAGATCGACACACACACAGTCTTACAGAGATCGAGTCACACACACACACAGTCTTACAGAGACCTTGACACACACACAGAGTCTTACAGAGATCGACACACACGCACACACACACACACACGCGTTTTACAGAGATTGAGACACACACACAGTCTTACAGAGATCGACACACACACACACACACACAGTCTTACAGAGATCGAGATACACACACAGTCTTACAGAGGTCGAGACACACACATACACACAGTCTTACAGAGAGCGACACACACACACAGTCTTTCAGAGATCGAGACACACACACAGTCTTACAGAGATCGAGACACACACACACAGTCTTACACAGATCGTGACACACACACACACAGTCTTACAGAGACCGTGACACACACACAAAGTCTTACAGAGACCGTGACACACACACACACAGTCTTACACAGACCGTGACACACACACAGTCTTACAGAGACCGTGACACACACACCATCTTACAGAGACTGTGACACACACACACAGTCTTACAGAAATCGAGACACACACACAGTCTTACAGAGATCGACACACACACACAGTCTTACAGAGATCGAGACACACACACAGTCTTACCGAGATCGTGACACACACAGTCTTACAGAGATCGAGACACACACACACAATCTTACAGAGATCGACACACACACACTGTCTTACAGAGATCGACACACACACAGTCTTACAGAGACCGTGACACACACACACAGTCTTACAGAGACCGTGACACACACACAGTCTTACAGAGACCGTGACACACACACCGTCTTACAGAGACTGTGACACACACACACAGTCTTACAGAGATCGAGACACACACACAGTCTTACAGAGATCGACACACACACACAGTCTTACAGAGATCGAGACACACACACAGTCTTACAGAGATCGAGACACACACAGTCTTACAGAGATCGAGACACACACACACAATCTTACAGAGATCGACACACACACACAGTCTTACAGAGATCGACACACACACAGTCTTACAGAGACTGTGACACACACACACAGTCTTACAGAGATCGAGACACACACAGTCTTACAGAGATCGCCACACACACACAGTCTTACAGAGACCGTGACACACACACAGTCTTACAGAGATCGACTCACACACACAGTCTTACAGAGACCGTGACACACACACACACAGTCTTACAGAGATCGTGACACACACACACACAGTCTTACAGAGATCGAGACACACACAGTCTTACAGAGTTCGAGACACACACAGGCTTACAGAGATCGAGACACACACACAGTCTTACAGAGATCGTGACACACACACACAGTCTTACAGAGACCGTGACACACACACACACAGTCTTACAGAGACCGTGACACACACACAGTCTTACAGAGACCGTGACACACACACCGTCTTACAGAGACTGTGACACACACACACAGTCTGACAGAGATCGAGATACACACACAGTCTTACAGAGACCGTGACACACACACACACAGTCTTACAGAGACCGTGACACACACACACACAGTCTCACAGAGATCGACACACACACACAGTCTTACAGAGACCATGACACACACACACAGTCTTACAGAGATCGACAGACACACACACACACAGTCTTACAGAGATCGAGACACACACAGTCTTACAGAGATCGACACACACACAGTCTTACAGAGATCGAGACACACACACAGTCATACAGAGATCGTGACACACACACACTGTCTTACAGAGACCGTGACACACACACAGTCTTACAGAGATCGTGACACACACACACAGTCTTACAGAGACCGTGACACACACACAGTCTTACAGAGACCGTGACACACACACATAGTCTTACAGAGACCGTGACACACACACACAGTCTGACAGAGATCGAGACACACACACACAGTCTTACAGAGATCGAGACACACACAGTCTTACAGAGATCGTGACACACACACACACAGTCTTACAGAGATCGAGACACACACACAGTCTTACAGAGATCGACACACACACAGTCTTACAGAGATCGAGTCACACACACACACAGTCTTACAGAGACCAAGACACACACACAGAGTCTTACAGAGATCGACACACACGCACACACACACACAGTCTTACAGAGATCGAGATACACACACAGTCTTACAGAGGTCGAGACACACACATACACACACACAGTCTTACAGAGATCGAGATACACACACAGTCTTACAGAGGTCGAGACACACACATACACACAGTCTTACAGAGATCGACACACACACACAGTCTTTCAGAGATCGAGACACACACACAGTCTTACAGAGATCGAGACACACACACACAGTCTTACACAGATCGTGACACACACACACACAGTCTTACAGAGATCGAGACACACACACACAGTCTTACAGAGATCGACACACACACACACACACAGTCTTACAGAGATCGACACACACACACAGTCTTACAGAGATCGAGACACACACACAGTCTTACAGAGGTCGAGACACACACATACACACAGTCTTATAGAGATCGCCACACACAGTCTTTCAGAGATCGAGACACACACACAGTCTTACAGAGATCGAGACACACACACAGTCTTACACAGATCGTAACACACACACACAGTCTTACAGAGATCGAGACACACACACACACAGTCTTACAGAGATCGACACACACACACACACACAGTCTTACAGAGATCGACACACACACAGTCTTACAGAGATCGAGACACACACAGTCTTACAGAGATCGAGACACACGCACAGTCTTACAGAGATCGACACACAAACACAGTCTTACAAACATCGAGACACACACAGTCTTACAGAGATCGAGACACACACGCACAGTCTTACAGAGATCGACACACACACAGTCTTACAGAGATCGACACACACACAGTCTTGCAGAGATCGAGACACACACACAGTCTTACAGAGATCGAGACACACACACAGTCTTACAGAGATCGAGACACACACACACACACAGAGTCTTACAGAGATCGAGACACGCACCGTCTTACAGAGATCGACACACACACACAGTCTTACAGAGATCGTGACACACACACAGTCTTATAGAAATCGTGACAGACACACACACAGTCTTACAGAGATCGACACACACACACAGTCTTGCAGAGATCGAGACACACACAGTCTTACAGAAATCGTGACAGACACACACACAGTCTTACAGAGATCGAGACACACACACAGTCTTACAGAGATCGACACACACACAGTGTTACAGAGACCGTGACACACGCACACACAGTCTTACAGAGATCGTGACACACACACACAGTCTTACAGAGGTCGACACACACAGTCTTACAGAGATCGAGACACACACACACAGTCTTACGGAGATCGTGACACACACACACACAGTCTTACAGAGATCGAGACAAACACACAGTCTTACAGAGGTCGACACACACACACAGTCTTACAGAGATCGACACACACACACAGTCTTACAGAGATCGAGACACACACACACAGTCTTACAGAGATCGTGACACACACACACAGTCTTACAGAGATCGAGACACACACAGTCTTACAGAGATCGAGACACACACAGTCTTACAGAGACCGTAACACACACACAGTCTTACAGAGATCGAGGCACACACAGTCTTACAGAGATCGAGACACACGCACACAGTCTTACGGAGATCGTGACACACACACACACAGTCTTACAGAGATCGAGACAAACACACAGTCTTACAGAGGTCGACACACACACACACACAGTCTTACGGAGATCGTGACACACACACACAGTCTTACAGAGATCGAGACACACACAGTCTTTCAGAGACCGTGACACACACACACACACACAGTCTTACAGAGACCGTGACACACACACACAGTCTTACAGAGATCGACACACACACAGTCTTACAGAGATCGAGACACACACACACAGTCTTACGGAGATCGTGACACACACACACAGTCTTACAGAGATCGAGACACACACACAGTCTTACAGAGATCGAGACACACACACAGTCTTACAGAGATCGACACACACACAGTGTTACAGAGACCGTGACACACGCACACACAGTCTTACAGAGATCGTGACACACACACACAGTCTTACAGAGGTCGACACACACAGTCTTACAGAGATCGAGACACACACACACAGTCTTACGGAGATCGTGACACACACACACACAGTCTTACAGAGATCGAGACAAACACACAGTCTTACAGAGGTCGACACACACACACAGTCTTACAGAGATCGACACACACACACAGTCTTACAGAGATCGAGACACACACACACAGTCTTACAGAGATCGTGACACACACACACAGTCTTACAGAGATCGAGACACACACAGTCTTACAGAGATCGAGACACACACAGTCTTACAGAGACCGTAACACACACACAGTCTTACAGAGATCGAGGCACACACAGTCTTACAGAGATCGAGACACACGCACACAGTCTTACGGAGATCGTGACACACACACACACAGTCTTACAGAGATCGAGACAAACACACAGTCTTACAGAGGTCGACACACACACACACACAGTCTTACGGAGATCGTGACACACACACACAGTCTTACAGAGATCGAGACACACACAGTCTTTCAGAGACCGTGACACACACACACACACACAGTCTTACAGAGACCGTGACACACACACACAGTCTTACAGAGATCGACACACACACAGTCTTACAGAGATCGAGACACACACACACAGTCTTACGGAGATCGTGACACACACACACAGTCTTACAGAGATCGAGACACACACAGTCTTACAGAGGTCGACACACACACACAGTCTTACAGAGACACACACACACACACACACAGTCTTACAGAGACCGAAACACACACACACAGTCTTTCAGAGACCATGACACACACACACACAGTCTTACAGAGACCGTGACACACACACACAGTCTTACAGAGATCGACACACACACACAGTCTTACAGAGATCGAGACACACACACACAGTCTTACTGAGATCGTGACACACACACACACAGTCTTACAGAGATAGAGACACACACACAGTCTTACGGAGATCGAGACACACACACAGTCTTACAGAGATCGAGACACACACACACACAGTCTTACAGAGATCGAGACACACACACCGTCTTACAGAGGTCGACACACACACACAGTCTTACAGAAACACACACACACACAGTCTTACAGAGACCCAAACACACACACACAGTCTTTCAGAGACCGTGACACACACACACACACACAGTCTTACAGAGACCGTGACACACACACACACACAGTCTTACAGAGACCGTGACACACACACACAGTCTTACAGAGATCGACACACACACACAGTCTTACAGAGATCGAGACACACACACACAGTCTTACAGAGACCGTGACACACACACACAGTCTTTCAGAGACCGTGACACACACACACACACAGTCTTACAGAGACCGTGACACACACACACACACACAGTCTTACAGAGACCGTGACACACACACACAGTCTTACAGTAGATCGAGACACACACACAGTCTTACAGAGGTCGACACACACACACAGTCTTACAGAAACACACACACACACAGTCTTACAGAGACCCAAACACACACACAGTCTTTCAGAGACCGTGACACACACACACACACAGTCTTACAGAGACCGTGACACACACACACACAGTCTTTCAGAGACCGTGACACACACACACACACACACAGTCTTACAGAGACCGTGACACACACACACAGTCTTACAGAGATCGACACACACACACAGTCTTACAGAGATCGAGACACACACACACAGTCTGACAGAGACCGTGACACACACACACACACAGTCTTACAGAGATCGAGACACACACACAGTCTTACAGAGATCGAGACACACACAGTCTTACAGAGATCGAGACACACACACAGTCTTACAGAGATCGAGACACACACACACAGTCTTACAGAGATCGACACACATACACACAGTCTGACAGAGATCGACACACACACAGTCTTACAGAGACTGTGACACACACACACAGTCTTACAGAGACCGTGACACACACACAGTCTTACAGAGATCGACTCACACACACAGTCTTACAGAGATCGTGACACACACACACACACTCTTACAGAGATTGAGACACACACAGTCTTACAGAGATCGAGACACACACACAGTTTTACAGAGATCGAGACACACACACAGTCTTACAGAGATCGTGACACACACACACAGTCTTACAGAGACCGTGACACACACACAGTCTTACAGAGACCGTGACACACACACACAGTCTTACAGAGACTGTGACACACACACACAGTCTTACAGAGATCGAGACACACACACAGTCTTACAGAGGCCGTGACACACACACACACAGTCTTACAGAGACTGTGACACACACACAGTCTTACAGAGATCGACACACACACACAGTCTTACAGAGATCGAGACACACACATAGTCTTACAGAGATCGAGACACACACAGTCTTACAGAGATAGAGACACACACAGTCTTACAGAGATCGAGACACACACACAGTCTTACAGAGATCGTGACACACACAGTCTTACAGAGATTGAGACACACACACAGTCTTACAGAGATCGTGACACACACACACTGTCTTACCGAGACCGTGACACACACACAGTCTTACAGAGATTGTGACACACACACACTGTCTTACAGAGACCGTGACACACACACAGTCTTACAGAGACCGTGACACACACACATAGTCTTACAGAGACCGTGACACACACACACAGTCTTACAGAGATCGAGATACACACACACAGTCTTACAGAGATCGAGACACACACAGTCTTACAGAGATCGTGACACACACACACAGTCTTACAGAGATCGACACACACACAGACTTACAGAGATCGAGTCACACACACACACAGTCTTACAGAGACCATGACACACACACAGAGTCTTACAGAGATCGACACACACTCACACACACACACACAGAGTCTTACAGAGATCGAGACACACACACAGTCTTACAGAGATCGACACACACAGTCTTACAGAGATCGACACACACACACAGTCTTACAGAGGTCGAGACACACACATACACACAGTCTTATAGAGATCAACACACACACACAGTCTTACAGAGATCGAGACACACACAGTCTTATAGAGATCGAGACACACGCACAGTCTTACAGAGATCGACACACACACACAGTCTTACAGAGATCGTGACACACACAGTCTTACAGAGATTGAGACACACACACAGTCTTACAGAGATCGTGACACACACACACTGTCTTACCGAGACCGTGACACACACACAGTCTTACAGAGATCGTGACACACACACACTGTCTTACAGAGACCGTGACACACACACAGTCTTACAGAGACCGTGACACACACACATAGTCTTACAGAGACCGTGACACACACACACAGTCTTACAGAGATCGAGATACACACACACAGTCTTACAGAGATCGAGACACACACAGTCTTATAGAGATCGTGACACACACACACAGTCTTACAGAGATCGACACACACACAGACTTACAGAGATCGAGTCACACACACACACAGTCTTACAGAGACCATGACACACACACAGAGTCTTACAGAGATCGACACACACTCACACACACACACACAGAGTCTTACAGAGATCGAGACACACACACAGTCTTACAGAGATCGACACACACAGTCTTACAGAGATCGACACACACACACAGTCTTACAGAGGTCGAGACACACACATACACACAGTCTTATAGAGATCGACACACACAGTCTTTCAGAGATCGAGACACACACACAGACTTACAGAGATCGAGACACACACACAGTCTTACACAGATCGTGACACACACACACACACAGTCTTACAGAGATCGAGACACACACACACAGTCTTACAGAGATCGACACACACACACACACAGTCTTACAGAGATCAACACACACACACAGTCTTACAGAGATCGAGACACACACAGTCTTACAGAGATCGAGACACACGCACAGTCTTACAGAGATCGACACACACACACAGTCTTACAGAGATCGACACACACAGTCTTACAGAGATCAAGACACACACACAGTCTTACAGAGGTCGACACACACACAGTCTTGCAGAGATCGAGACACACACAGTCTTACAGAGATCGAGACACACACACAGTCTTACAGAGATCGAGACACACACACAGAGTCTTACAGAGATCGAGACACGCACAGTCTTACAGAGATCGACACACACACACAGTCTTACAGAGATCGAGACACGCAAAGGGACAGTCTTACGGAGACAGAAACATAGACATAGAGACAGACAGACACGCACACAGGTACTGTCTTAAAGAGACTGAGACACAGAGAAACAGAGATAGAGATAGACACATACAGACTCTTACAGAGACCCAGACACGCACACAAACAGAGATAGAGACAAACACATATAGGCTGTTAGAGATGAGGACTCACACAGAGATAGAGACAGACACATACAGATTCTTAGAGAGCGAGACACACAGAGAGACAGACAGATGCACGCAGAGTCTTACAGAGACAGAGAAAGAGAGAGACAGGCACACACCGAGCCTTGCAGAGACTGAGACACACACGGGGACAGAGAGAGAGAGGAGGGGGAACACGCCGAGAAATAAACACAGACAAAAACCGATTTCTTTGGGGGGGGGGGGGTGTTATGAATGATAAACATTTTGAAACTTCTAGAAACAAGTTAATCGCGTGTCTCCTTCGCCTCAGTGATTGTTTAAATCGTTTCATTTTTTTTTCTCCTCTGGACGTCTCAAAGTCACCCCTTACCCTGAACCCAGCTACCCCTCCCCAGCCTCCACCAAGAAGGAATAAAGGAAGACAAATTAAGAGGGGCATAGGTTTGGGGTGAGAGGGGAAAGATATAAAAGAGACCTCAGGGGCAACTTTTTCACCCAGAGGGCGGTACGTGTATGGAATGAGCTGCCAGAGGATGTGGTGGAGGCTGGTACAATTGCAACATTTAAGAGGCATCTGGATGGGTGTATGAATAGGAAGGGTTTGGAGGGATATGGGCCGGGTGCTGGCAGGTGGGACTAGATTGAGTTGGGATATCTGGGTCAGCATGGACGGGTTGGACCGAAGGGTCTGTTTCCACGCCGTACATCTCTATGGCTCTAACCGAAGCGAAAATAGAGCAGCGAGGGTGTGTGACCAAGTCCTTTGGTTTGCAGGTGAGAGGCTGCCCATGGGAGGGGACCCGGGCTCAGGGACCCCGGGCTGTCCCTACTCCAAGTGCCAAAACCTGGAGTTGGAGAAACAGTTGCCGTGCAGCCCGTACTTAACGCGGGACCGGCGGGGGGGGGGGGGGGGGGGGGGCAGGGGGCGAGGTCGCCCGCTTCCTCAACCTGACCGAGAGGCAGGGGTGAAAATCTGGCTCCAGGACCGGACCATGAAGATGAAGAAGGCGGGCAGAGAGGAGGGAGACCGACCCGAACGGAATTTGGGGGGTGGGGGGGGGGGGGGGGCACTGAGACACAAACGGGTGGTTAGCCTCACAGCGCCGGAGACCCGGGTTCAATTCCCGCCTCGGGAACTGTCTGAATGTCTATTTATCTATCTGCACATGCCTCTGTCGGTCGACTGGTGGCACAGTGGCTAGCCCTGCTGCCTCCCAGCGCCAGCGTCTCAGGTTCGATTCCAATCTGTGTGGATTTTTGCACATCCTGCCTGGGTTCCCTCCCACAATCTAAAAATAAAAAGGGTGAATTGGCCATGTTAGGTTGCCCTTGGTGAAGGGGTAAATGTAGGGGAACGGATCTGGGCGGGTTGCTCTTCGGAGGGTCGGTGTGGACTTGGTGGGCCGAAGGGCCTGTTTCCACACAGGGGAACGAAGAGGCAATGGGAGGGAGGGAGGGAGAGATCTACCCAGTCAAACTAAGACTCGCGAACAACATAGATGTTGGGGGAGGGGATGAGGTGGAAACAGGGGATCTGAGCGGAGGGGTGTGTGTGGGAATTATCCTTGAACGGAGTTATATTACCACAACGGTGAACACGAGCAAATCCCCAACCTACTTGGACTTGGACGCCTCTGTGTTCTCTTTGCCGCTATTAAACCATTCCGGCGCTATCTGAGTTTAGGCCAATACAGATCTCCAGCAAAAACAAAACCAACTTATTTGAATTTCTATTGCTGGATGGTGTGAGGTGTGGAGAGATACCCATTGGCAAAGCTGTTCTAGGGCGCGTTAAGTTAAATATTATGTCTAATTTATGTAAATGTCCGTGTGTGAGATGCATGCTCCTAATTTAAATTCGTGCGATTTACATTCGAGAAGGGAAAAAAAGGTTTGTGTGGGCGTGTGTGTGTGTGGGGGGGGGTGTCTAGGAGGGTGTGTGTGTGTGTGTGTAGGAGGGTGGGTGGGTTGGTGTGTGCGGGGTATGTGTGTGTCTAGGAGGGTGTGTGTGTAGGAGGGAGGGTGGGTGTGTCTGTGTCTAGGAGTGTGTGTGTGTAGGAGGGTGGGTGTGTCTGTGTCTAGGAGGGTGTGTGTTTGTAGGTGGGTGGGTGGGTGGGTGTTTGTTGTCTTGGTGTGTGTGTGCGTGCAGGGTATATGTGGGTCTAGGAGGGAGGGTGGGGTTAGTGGGTGTGTCTGTGTCTAGGAAGGAGTGTGTGTAGGAGGGTGGGTGGGTGTGTGTGTGTAGGAGGTTGGGTGGATGTTTGTGTGTCTAGGTGTGTATGTGCGGGGTATGTGTGGGTCTAGGGGTGTGTGTGTGTAGGAGGGAGGGTGGGTGAGTGGGTGTGTCTAGAAGGGTATGGATGTGTGTGTGTCTAGGAGGGTGTGTGTGTGTGTACGAGGGTGCGTGTGTGGGTGTGTAGGAGGGTGGGTGGGTGTGTGTGTCCAGCAGGGTATAGATGTGTGTGTGTCTAGGAGGGTGTGTGTGGGTGTGTGTGTGTTGGTGGTTGGGTATGTGTGTGTGATTGTGTCAGAGGGTGGGTGTGTGTGTGTAGGAGGGTGGGTGGGTGTGTCCAGCAGGGTATGGATATGTGTGTGTGTGTGTAGGAGGGTGTGTGTGTGTGTGTGTAGGAGGGTGGGTGTGTAGGAGGGTGGGTGGGTGTGTGTCCAGCAGGGTATGGATGTGTGTGTGTCTAGGAAGGTGAGTGTGGGTGTGTGTGTGTTGGAGGTTGGGTGTGTGTGTGTGTGTGATTGTGTCAGAGGGAGGGTGGGTGGGTGGGTGTGTGCCCGCTTATGAGATTCAGCGTTTCTTTGTAAAACAGAGAGAGAAAAAACAATCGAATCTCGTTCAACCTGTACTCTGAGGGCGATATTTCATAGAATAAAGTAGATGATAACTGTCAAGTCTCAACTGCGATGTGAAATTTTGATGGCACAAAATTCAAATATACGTGAGATTCAATTGGAGCAATTTTGCATCGCTCTGATTTTTGTGTGTGTGTCAGTGAGTGTGTGTGTCTCTGTGTGTCTCTGTGTGTAAATGTGTGTGTCTCTGTGTGTGCCTGTGAATGTGTATGTGTGTAAATGTGTGTGTGGATGTGAGTGTCTGTGTGTGTGTGTAAACGAGTGTGTCTCTGTGTGTAAATGTGTGTGTCTCTGTGTGTGCCTGTGAATGTGTATGTGTGTAAATGTGTGTGTGGAAGTGAGTGTATCTGTGTGTGTGTAAATGTGTGTGTCTCTGTGTGTAAATGTGTGTGTCTCTGTGTGTGCCTGTGAATGTGTATGTGTGTAAATGTGTGTGTGGATGTGAGTGTCTCTCTGTGTGTGTAAACGTGTGTGTCTCTGTGTGTAAATGTGTGTGTCTCTGTGTGTGCCTGTGAATGTGTATGTGTGTGGATGTGAGTGTCTCTATGTGTGTGTAAACGTGTGTGTCTCTGTGTGTAAATGTGTGTGTCTCTGTGTGTGCCTGTGAATGTGTATGTGTGTAAATGTGTGTGTGGATATGAGTGTCTCTGTGTGTGTGTAAACGTGTGTGTCTCTGCGTGTAAATGTGTGTGTCTCTGTGTGTGCCTGTGAATGTCTATGTGTGTAAATGTGTGTGTGGATGTGAGTGTCTCTATGTGTGTGTAAATGTGTGTGTGGATGTGAGTGTCTCTATGTGTGTGTAAATGTGTGTGTCTCTGTGTGTAAATGTATGTGTCTCTGTGTGTGCCTGTGAATGTCTATGTGTGTAAATGTGTGTGTGGATGTGAGTGTATCTGTGTGTGTGTAAATGTGTGTGTCTCTATGTGTGCCTGTGAATGTGTATGCGTGTAAATGTGTGTGTGGATGTGAGTGTTTCTGTGTGTGCCTGTGAATGTGTATGTGTGTGTCGATATGAGTGTCTCTATGTGTGTGTAAATGTGTGTGTCTCTGTGTGTAAATGTGTGTGTGTGTAAATGTGTGTGTCTCTGTGTGTAAATGTGTGTGTCTGTGTGTGTGTGTAAACGAGTGTGTCTCTGTGTGTAAATGTGTGTGTCTCTGTGTGTGCCTGTGAATGTGTATGTGTGTAAATGTGTGTGTGGAAGTGAGTGTATCTGTGTGTGTGTAAATGTGTGTGTCTCTGTGTGTAAATGTGTGTGTCTCTGTGTGTGCCTGTGAATGTGTATGTGTGTAAATGTGTGTGTGGATGTGAGTGTCTCTCTGTGTGTGTAAACGTGTGTGTCTCTGTGTGTAAATGTGTGTGTCTCTGTGTGTGCCTGTGAATGTGTATGTGTGTGGATGTGAGTGTCTCTATGTGTGTGTAAACGTGTGTGTCTCTGTGTGTAAATGTGTGTGTCTCTGTGTGTGCCTGTGAATGTGTATGTGTGTGTGGATGTGAGTGTCTCTATGTGTGTGTAAATGTGTGTGTGGATGTGAGTGTCTCTATGTGTGTGTAAATGTGTGTGTCTCTGTTTGTAAATGTATGTGTCTCTGTGTGTGCCTGTGAATGTCTATGTGTGTAAATGTGTGTGTGGATGTGAGTGTATCTGTGTGTGTGTAAATGTGTGTGTCTCTGTGTGTAAATGTGTGTGTCTCTATGTGTGCCTGTGAATGTGTATGCGTGTAAATGTGTGTGTGGATGTGAGTGTTTCTGTGTGTGCCTGTGAATGTGTATGTGTGTGTCGATATGAGTGTCTCTATGTGTGTGTAAATGTGTGTGTCTCTGTGTGTAAATGTGTGTGTCTCTGTGTGTGTGTAAATGTGTGTGTCTCTGTGTGTAAATGTGTGTGTCTGTGTGTGTGTGTAAATATGTGTGTCTCTGTGTGTAAATGTGTGTGTCTCTGTGTGTGTGTAAATGTGTGTGTCTATGTGTGTAAATGTGTGTGTCTCTGTGTGTAAATGAGTGTGTCTCTGTGTGTGCCTGTGAATGTGTATGTGTGTAAATGTGTGTGTGGATGTGAGTGTATCTGTGTGTGTGTAAATGTGTGTGTCTCTGTGTGTAAATGTGTGTGGCCTTGTGTGTGCCTGTGAATGTGTATGTGTGTAAATGTGTGTGTGAATGTGAGTGTCTGTGTGTGTGTGTGTAAATGTGTGTGTCTCTGTGTGTAAATGTGTGTGGCTCTGTGTGTAAAAGTGTGTGTCTCTATGTGTGTGTAAATGTGTGTGTCTCTGTGTGTGCCTGTGAATGTGTGTGTCTCTGTGTGTAAATGTGTGTGTCTGTGTAAATGTGTGTGTCTCTGTGTGTGTAATTGTGTGTGTCTCTGTGTGTAAATGTGTGTGTCTCTGTGTGTGTGTGTAAATGTGTGTGTCTCTGTGTGTAAATGTGTATGTGTAAATATGTGTGTCTCTGTGTGTGTGTAAATGTGTGTGTCTCTGTGTGTAAATGTGTGTGTCTCTGTGTGTGTGTAAATGTGTGTGTCTCTGTGTGTGTGTAAATGTGAGTGTCTCTGTGTGTAAATGTGTGTGTCTCTGTGTGTAAATGTGTGTGTCTCTGTGTGTGTGTATCTGTGTGTGTAAATGTGTGTGTCTCTGTGTGTGTGGAAATGTGTGTGTCTCTGTGTGTAAATGTGTGTGTCTCTGTGTGTGTGTAAATGTGTGTGTCTCTGTGTGTAAATGTGTGTGTCTCTGTGTGTGTGTAAATGTGTGTGTCTCTGTGTGTAAATGTGTGTGTTTCTGTGTGTAAATGTGAGTGTCTCTGTGTGTGTGTAAATGTGTGTGTCTCTGTGTGTAAATGTGTGTGTCTCTGTGTGTGCCTGTGAATGTGTCTGTGTGTAAATGTGTGTGTGGATGTGAGTGTATCTGTGTGTGTGTAAATGTGTGTGTCTCTGTGTGTAAATGTGTGTGTCTCTGTGTGTGCATGTGAATGTGTGTGTGTATAAATGTGTGTGGATGTGAGTGTCTCTGTGTGTGTGTAAATGTGTGTGTCTCTGTGTGTGCCTGTGAATGTGTATGTGTGTAAATGTGTGTGTGGATGTGAGTGTATCTGTGTGTGTGTAAATATGTGTGTCTCCGTGTGTGTCTGTGAATGTGTATGTGTGTAAATGTGTGTGTGAATGTGAGTGTATCTGTGTGTGTGTAAATGAGTGTGTCTCTGTGTGTAAATGTGTGTGTCTCTATGTGTGCCTGTGAATATGTATATGTGTGTGGATGTGAGTGTCTTTGTGTGTGTAAATGTGTGTGTCTCTGTGTGTAAATGTGTATGTCTCTGTGTGTGCCTGTGAATGTCTATGTGTGTAAATGTGTGTGTGGATGTGAGTGTCTCTGTGTGTGCCTGTGAATGTCTCTGTGTGCGTGTAAATGTGTGTGTCTCTGTGTGTAAATGTGTGTGACTCTGTGTGTGCCTGTGAATGTCTCTGTGTGTAAATGTGTGTGTGGATGTGAGTGTCTGTGTGTGTGTGTAAATGTGTGTGTCTCTCTGTGTGCCTGTGAATGTGTATGTGTGTGGATGTGAGTGTCTGTGTAAATGTGTATGTGTGTGTGGATGTGAGTGTCTCTGCGTGTGCCTGTGAATGTGTATGTGTGTGTGGATGTGAGTGTCTCTGTGTGTGTAAATGTGTGTGTCTCTGTGTGTAAATGTGTGTGTCTCTGTGTGTGCTTGTGAATGTGTATGTGTGTGTGAATGTGAGTGTCTGTGTGTGTGTAAATGTGTGTGTCTCTGTGTGTGCCTGTGAATGTGTATGTGTGTGTGGATGTGAGTGTCTCTGTGTGTGCCTGTGAATGTGTATGTGTGTGTGGATGTGAGTGTCTCTGTGTGTGTAAATGTGTGTGTCTCTGTGTGTAAATGTGTGTGTCTCTGTGTGTGCTTGTGAATGTGTATGTGTGTGTGAATGTGAGTGTCTGTGTGTGTGTAAATGTGTGTGTCTCTGTGTGTGCCTGTGAATGTGTATGTGTGTGTGGGTGTGAGTGTCTCTGTGTGTGCCTGTGAATGTGTATGTGTGTGTGGATGTGAGTGTCTCTGTGTGTGTAAATGTGTGTGTCTCTGTGTGTAAATGTGTGTGTCTCTGTGTGTGCCTGTGAATTTGTATGTGTGTAAATGTGTGTGTGGATATGAGTGTATGTGTGTGTAAATGTGTGTGTCTCTGTGTGTAAATGTGTGTGTGTCTGTGTGTGCTTGTGAATGTGTATGTGTGTGTGGATGTGAGTATCTGTGTGTGTGTAAATGTGTGTGTCTCTGTGTGTGCCTGTGAATGTGTATGTGTGTGTGGATGTGAGTGTCTCTGTGTGTGTAAATGTGTGTGTGTCTCTGTGTGTAAATGTGTGTGTCTCTGTGTGTGCCTGTGAATTTGTATGTGTGTAAATGTGTGTGTGGATGTGAGTGTATGTGTGTGTAAATGGGTGTGTCTCTGTGTGTAAATGTGTGTGTCTCTGTGTGTGCCTGTGAATGTGTATGTGTGTGTGGATGTGAATATCTGTGTGTGTGTGTAAATGTGTGTGTCTCTGTGTGTAAATGTGTGTGTCTCTGTGTGTGCCTGTGAATGTGTATGTGTGTAAATGTGTGTGTGGATGTGACTGCATCTGTGTGTGTGTAAATGTGTGTGTCTCTGTGTGTAAATGTGTGTGTCTCTATGTGTGCCTGTGAATGTGTATGTGTGTAAATGTGTCTGTGGATGTGAGTGTCTGTGTGTATGTGTAAACGTGTGTGTCTCTGTGTGAAAAAGTGTGTGTCTCTGTGTGTAAATGTGTGTGTCTCTGTGTGTGCCTGTGAATGTGTATGTGTGTAAATGTGTGTGTGGATGTGAGTGTATCTGTGTGTGTGTAAATGTGTGTGTCTCTGTGTGTGCTTGTGAATGTGTATGTGTGTGTGGATGTGAGTGTCTGTGTGTGTGTAAATGTGTGTGTCTCTGTGTGTAAATGTGTGTGTCTCTGTGTGTGCTTGTGAATGTGTATGTGTGTGTGAATGTGAGTGTCTGTGTGTGTGTAAATGTGTGTGTCTCTGTGTGTGCCTGTGAATGTGTATGTGTGTGTGGATGTGAGTGTCTCTGTGTGTGCCTGTGAATGTGTATGTGTGTGTGGATGTGAGTGTCTCTGTGTGTGTAAATGTGTGTGTCTCTGTGTGTAAATGTGTGTGTCTCTGTGTGTGCCTGTGAATTTGTATGTGTGTAAATGTGTGTGTGGATATGAGTGTATGTGTGTGTAAATGTGTGTGTCTCTGTGTGTGCTTGTGAATGTGTATGTGTGTGTGGATGTGAGTGTCTGTGTGTGTGTAAATGTGTGTGTCTCTGTGTGCGCCTGTGAATGTGTATGTGTGTGTGGATGTGAGTGTCTCTGTGTGTGTAAATGTGTGTGTCTCTGTGTGTAAATGTGTGTGTCTCTGTGTGTGCCTGTGAATTTGTATGTGTGTAAATGTGTGTGTGGATGTGAGTGTATGTGTGTGTAAATGGGTGTGTCTCTGTGTGTAAATGTGTGTGTCTCTGTGTGTGCCTGTGAATGTGTATGTGTGTGTGGATGTGAATATCTGTGTGTGTGTGTAAATGTGTGTGTCTCTGTGTGTAAATGTGTGTGTCTCTGTGTGTGCCTGTGAATGTGTATGTGTGTAAATGTGTGTGTGGATGTGACTGCATCTGTGTGTGTGTAAATGTGTGTGTCTCTGTGTGTAAATGTGTGTGTCTCTATGTGTGCATGTGAATGTGTATGTGAGTAAATGTGTCTGTGGATGTGAGTGTCTCTGTGTATGTGTAAATGTGTGTGTCTCTGTGTGAAAAAGTGTGTGTCTCTGTGTGTAAATGTGTGTGTCTCTGTGTGTGCCTGTGAATGTGTATGTGTGTAAATGTGTGTGTGGATGTGAGTGTATCTGTGTGTGTGTAAATGTGTGTGTCTCTGTGTGTGCTTGTGAATGTGTATGTGTGTGTGGATGTGAGTGTCTGTGTGTGTGTAAATGTGTGTGTCTCTGTGTGTGCCTGTGAATTTGTATGTGTGTAAATGTGTGTGTGGATGTGAGCGTATGTGTGTGTAAATGGGTGTGTCTCTGTGTGTAAATGTGTGTGTCTCTGTGTGTGCCTGTGAATGTGTATGTGTGTGTGGATGTGAATATCTCTGTGTGTGTGTAACTGTGTGTGTCTCTGTGTGTAAATGCGTGTGTCTCTGTGTGTGCCTGTGAATGTGTATGTGTGTAAATGTGTGTGTGGATGTGACTGTATCTGTGTGTGTGTAAATGTGTGTGTCTCTGTGTGTAAATGTGTGTGTCTCTATGTGTGCCTGTGAATGTGTATGTGTGTAAATGTGTGTGTGGATGTGAGTGTCTGTGTGTGTGTGTAAATGTGTGTGTCTCTGTGTGAAAAAGTGTGTTTCTCTGTGTGTAAATGTGTGTGTCTCTGTGTGTGCCTGTGAATGTGTATGTGTGTAAATGTGTGTGTGGATGTGAGTGTATCTGTGTGTGTAAATGTGTGTGTCTCTGTGTGTGCTTGTGAATGTGTATGTGTGTGTGGATGTGAGTGTCTGTGTGTGTGTAAATGTGTGTGTCTCTGTGTGTAAATGTGTGTGTCTCTGTGTGTGCCTGTGAATGTCTATGTGTGTAAATGTGTGTGTGGATGTGAGTGTCTGTGTGTGTAAACGTGTGTGTCTCTGTGTGTAAATGTGTGTGTCTCTGTGTGTGCCTGTGAATGTGTATGTGTGTAAATGTGTGTGTGGATGTGAGTGTCTCTGTGTGTGTAAATGTGTGTCTCTGTGTGTAAATGTGTGTGTCTCTGTGTGTGTCTGTGAATGTGTATGTGTGTAAATGTGTGTGTGGATGTGAGTGTCTGTGTGTGTGTGTAAATGTGTGTGTCTCTGTGTGTGGGTGTGTGTGAATGTGTGTGGACGTGAATGTCTCTGTGTGTGTAAATGTGTGTGTGTAAATGTGCGTGTGGATGTGTGTGAATGTGTGAGTGTCTCTGTGTGTGAATGTGTGTGTGTGTGTGTGTCTGTGAATGTGTGTCTGTGTGTGTGAATGTGTGTGTCTCAGTGTATGGTTGTGTGCGTCTGTGTCTGTATGTTTCTATGTGTGAGTAATTGTGCATGTTTGTGCACGTGTTTTTTGTGTCTGTGTGTGTGTATATCTTTGTGTGTCAGAATGTGCATATGTGTGAGAGAGAGGGAGCGACTGTGTGAATCTGTTTGGATGTGTTTGTGAGAGTGTGTGTTTATGTACCTGCCTGTGTTCGTGTCTGTGTGTGTGCCTCTGCGTTGTTTGTGTTTCTGTGTGCATGTCCATGCATGTTTGCGTCTATGTGTGTTTGGTTGTATGTATCTTTGTGTGTGTGTGTGTATGTTTGTGTCTGTGAGAGAAAGAGCGATTGCGTCTGTGTGTGTGTGGTCTCTTGAAAGGTGGCGGAGTAAAAGAGCAAATTTATTGCAGCACTTTTAAAAATTACATATGTTTTTACTCTGCAAAAATTTTACATTCAGTGCACACCCCATTTTAGCAGTGCCTGTTAATTCCCCACCCCCCTTGGCATCCAGCACCCCTCCTGCAGAAATATTCCTCACCAATGCACGCAGAATATTGTATATTTTCCATTATTTTTAAAAGCAGTTTTCAAATTCTAGTAATCGAAGCTACCCCAAGCCCCCTTCCTCCAACTCCCCTTCCCACCTCTCCTCAGATACCTATGAAAAGTCGAATTGTTTGTGGTAGACAGACAAACAGACACACACACACACACACACAGACACACATCGACATACATATACTCACAGACACACACCAAAATACATTAATTCACGTGCACACAGGCGCGCACACACGCACACACACAGGCGCGCGCACACACACAGGCGCGCGCGCACACGCACTCACACACAGGTGCGCACACTTGCATTCACACACAGACACACATAGACACACACAGATTCACACACAGACACACACACATTCACACAGAGACATGCACAATTACAGAGATGCATACATACAGACATACATGCACTCGCTCACTCACACACTCTCACACCAAAACGCACCCACTCACTCATACACAGACACACACACACGCACTCACAGACAGATGTACATAGACACACACAGACACACTCACACCAAAACACATCCATTCTCGCACCCACACAGACGCACACACACTCGCACGCACGCACAGGCGTACGCCCACACACTCACACAGACATATACTCACAGACGCACACACACTCGCACGCACGCACAGGCGTATGCCCACACACTCACACAGACATATACTCACAGACGCACACACTCACACACAGACACACACACAGATACTCAAACACTCACACGACAAGCACACACACAGAAACACACTGACATGCACGCATTGACACACTCACAGACACACTCATACAAACATACACACACAGACACACACGCGCACAGAAACACACACACTTTCGTCCTTTTCCTGTGAGCAGGGCAGTGAAATATCGCGTTCACTTCCGCCTCTCCCGGGCATTAAGACCTCTCAACGCTTACAGAACATTCCAGAAAACACGCTACAAACGGGAGTGGAGGGCGTTGGGGCTGGAGAGGGGATCCAGAGGTGGAGGCCCGCTGTTGCTGCACCCTCTCAGTCGATAGGGTCGTCTGACGAACAGGAATGCGGATGAGCACAGAAACAGATGGAGTGACATCAGATGGGACTGATCTGGAAACAGACCCCACAGACCCCCAACACACACCCACATACAGATAGATGCACACAGGCTGAAATATACGCACAGAGATACACACACACACAGACACTCAGAGACAGACACACCCACATACAGACAGATACGCATAGACTGAAATACAGGCACAGAGATATACATACTGATACACACACAGAGACAGACACACCCATATATAGACAGATATGCATAGACTGAAATACAGGCACAGAGATACACACATAGATACACACACAGACAACACACCCACAAACAGACAGATGCACACAGACTGAAGGACACGCAGAGAGATAAGCGCACTGACACACACACATAGTTACACACACAGATATACACATATTGAAATACACACAGAGATATACACATGGAGATACACACAAAAACATATACACACATTGAGATACATACATACAGATACACACATTGAGACACACGCACACAGGTACACACGCAGACACATGCACACTGAGGTACACACAAAAATATATGGACACAGTCTGTGGTGCAAACAGAAATATACACACAGATGCACACCAAAATACACACACACAAAGATGCACAGAAATATAGACGCACATACATACACACAGAAACATACACACATAGATACACACAAAATATGCACACACTGGGATAAGCAGAAATATACACACAGATACACAGAGAAATATATACACATAGATACACACAGAAATATATGCACACTGATTATCACAGAAATATACACACACATAGATATACACAGAACTACATACACACAGATACACTCAGAAAGATACACACACATAGATACACACAGAAATATACACACACACGTAGATATACACAGAAATATATTCGCCCACAAATACACACAGAAATATAGACACACACGGAAATATATACATACTCAGATACACACAGAAAGATGCACACACATAGAAACATGCAGAAATATATATACAGACAAGAAATATACACACACTGAGATACACAGAAATATACACACAGATACACACAGAACGATAAACACACATAGATATACACAGATATATATATACACACAAAGATACACACAGAAATATATGCACACAGAGATACACGCAGAAATTTACACATTGAGGCATACACACACACAAATATACAAAAAACTGAGAAACACACAGAGAGATGTAGACACATTGAAATACAAACAGATGTACACACAGGTGGGTACACACACTGAGATATACACACACGCAGAGATACACACACACACTGAAAGAGACACACACAAATGCTGAGACATACACCTGAGATACACACACACCCAGATACACACACATTGAGACACATGCGCTGTCAATGCACGTGTCTCTGGGTTTGTGAGGGTATGTGCATGTGTTTTAATGTGAGTGTATGTGGTCACTTTGTGAGTGAGTGCGTGTGTCTGTGTTCTTCATGCATGAATGTGATTGGGGAACTGCGTAAGCATGTGAGAATGTATGTATGCATTAATTGTATGTGAGAGGACACGTGTGTATGAGTGCATGTGAGCTGTACGTAGATGTGTTGCGTGTCAGCAATTGTGTGCAGCATTTGATTTTGAGAGAGCATTAAGCACAATTATGCATTGTGTAGGTGCGTGAGACAGTGAGTATATGTGTGTTTCAGAGTGTGAGAGACTGTGTGTTTCTGCGTGTGTGAGGGAAAGAGAAAGTGTGTCTGCACGGAAATATGTGTGCTTGTAAGTGTGCATGTGATTGTGAGGTATGTGCGAGAGAGGGAGAGTCAGTGACTGTGTGTTAAAAAGAGACAGTGTGTGTGCGTGTGCGTGTTTGTGAGAGTGTGTGATTGTGTGTGTGTGAGAGAGAGAGACAGTGATTGTGTATGCGTGCCTGTGTGTGAGAGAGAGCCGAAGAGAGTAAGTTTATTTTAGAGATAGAGTCTATGTGTGCATGAGAGAGTCAGAGTAAGTGTGTGTTCGTGAGAGAGGGAGACAGACAGACATACTGTGTCAGAGAGAGAGAGAGGCAAAGAGTGTGAGAGTGTGTGTTTGTGAGAAAGAGACATAGAGTGTGTGCGTGCGTGTGTGTGTGAAAGAGAGAAAGTGAGGGTGTCTCTGTGTGTATGTGAGTGAGGGGCAGAGAGAGAGAGTGAATGTGTGTGAGACAGAGAGTAGAGAGAGTGAGGGTGCGTGTTTGCGTGAGAGAGAGACATAGCGAGTGAATGTGCGTGAGTGAGAGAAAAATAAACAGAGAATATGCCTGAGTGTGTATGAGGGAGACAGAACTATATCATTGTGTGTAGTTGGGAGAGAGAGGCAGAAGGAGTGGATGTGTGTGTGTGAGAGAGAGAGACAATGTGCATGTGAAAGAGCAACATAGAGAGTGAGTGCGAGTGAGTGTGTGTATGACAGAAGTAGACAGATACCGAGATGAGCGTATGTGCGAGAGAGAGGTAGACGAGTGGGCATTTGTGTGTGAGAGAGACACAGAGAGTGAACGCGTGAGTGTGGGGTGGTGGTGAACAGAGAGTTAGAGAGAATGTGCGTGCATTTGAGAGAGCAAGGAGAGAGCATGTCTATGTGTGAGCGAGAGGCGTAGAGAGTGAGAGTGCGTGCGTTTGAGAGAGAGACAGAAACTGAGTGTGTGCGTGAGAAATTGACAGACATAGAGAATGAGTATGCGTGTGAGAGACGCATAGAGATTGTGTGTGTGTGTGAGAGAGAGACAGAATGAGTGAGTGTGTATGTGAGAGGCAGAGTGGGCATGTTCGAGAGAGAGTGAATGAGTGTGTGTGCGTGTGAGAGAGAAACATAGAGAGTGTGTGAGGGGGAGAGAGAGAGACAGAGAGAGTGGACGAATGTGCGTGCGTGTGCATGTGTGTTTGTATGAGACTAAGAGAGTGAGTGAGTGTGTGTCTGTGAATGTGAGAGAGACTGAGTGTGAGTGCATGCATGCAAGAGAGTGTGTGTGGGGGGTGTATGCGTGGTGTGTGTCTGTGTGAGTGAGTATGTATGTGGGTCTCTGTGTGTGGTGTGTTTCTGTGTGTGCGAGAGAGAGTGTAAGTGTGTGTATGTGTGTGTCTGTGTGTGGTGTGTGTCTGTGTTTGTGTGAGAGAGAGTGTGAATATGTGTGTGTATGTGTCTGTGTCTGTGTGTGGTGTGTGTCTGTGTGTGTGTGTGTGTGTGTGAGTGTTGTGTGGGTCTGTGTGTGCGAGGGAGTGTTGTGTGGGTCTGTCTTTGTGTGTGTGCGCGCGCGTGGGCCTGTCTGTGCGTGTACGTGTGAGAGAGAGAGTGTGAGTGTGTATGTGTGTATGTGTGTGTCTGTCTGTGTGTGGTGTGTATGTGTGTGTGTGAGAGAGAGTGTGTGTGTGTGTGTATGTGGGTCTGTGTGTGGTGTGTGTCTGTGTGTGAGTGTGAGTGTGTTGTGTATGTGTGTGTGTCTGTGTGTGGTGTGTGTCTGTATTTGTGAGAGAGAGAGAGTGTGAGTGTGTGTGTATGTGGGTCTGTGTGTGGTGTGTGTCTGTGAGTGTGTGTATTGTGTATCTGTGTGTCTGTGTGTGTGTGGTGTCTGTCTGTATTTGTGTGTGAGCGAGAGAGAGTGAGTGTGTGTGCATGTGTGTGTGTCTGTGTCTGTGCGTGTGGTGTGTGTTTGTGTGTGTGTGTGTGTGAGTGTTGTGTGGGTCTGTGTGTGCGAGGGAGTGTTGTGTGGGTCTGTCTCTGTGTGTGCGCGCGCGTGGGCCTGTCTGTGCGTGTACGTGTGAGAGAGAGAGAGAGTGTGAGTGTGCATGTGTGTATGTGTGTGTCTGTCTGTGTGTGGTGTGTATGTGTGTGTGTGAGAGAGAGTGTGTGTGTGTGTGTGTATGTGGGTCTGTGTGTGGTGTGTGTCTGTGTGTGAGTGTGAGTGTGTTGTGTATGTGTGTGTGTCTGTGTGTGGTGTGTGTCTGTATTTGTGAGAGAGAGAGAGTGTGAGTGTGTGTGTATGTGGGTCTGTGTGTGGTGTGTGTCTGTGAGTGTGTGTATTGTGTATCTGTGTGTCTGTGTGTGTGTGGTGTCTGTCTGTATTTGTGTGTGAGCGAGAGAGAGTGAGTGTGTGTGCATGTGTGTGTGTCTGTGTCTGTGCGTGTGGTGTGTGTTTGTGTGTGTGTGTGAGTGTTGTGTGGGTCTGTCTGTGTGTGTACGTGTGTGTGTGTGAGAGAGAGAGAGTGTGAGTGTGTGTCCGTCTGTCTGATGCTGATTGGAAATGTGAATTGTTCCGAATGTCGGTGGAAGTTGAGGTGTGATAATGAAACGTCTTTTGTGACTCGCAGAGGGATAGTGTTCGGAGGGCTGTGGGGTGCAGTGGGGAGCGGTGTAGAGGGAGGGGGAATGTGCAGACGAATTACCCTGGGCCGCCGACCCATATATAACTCACAAGGTCGTTAACAGTTGCCTTAATCTGGGTCTCTGCGCGCTTGGGACATCCTTTGATATCCCAGGGTGAAAATTTTTGTTCTATCTTAGAACAGTCGCCTTGGAGTTGAGGCGGTGGGGCTGATTAGGGGGTGGGGGAGAGGAGGTGAACGGCGGAGTGGGATAGGTGGGGGAGGAGAGGGGAGGGGGTGGTGGAGGAGGGGGTTGGTAATAGGGGTTGTGTGGAAGAATGAGGCGTCAATTTTGTTTTGGCCTCAGGGGGTTTTACCAGGACGTGCGCGCTTTCATTCCACCACCATCACCACCCCCCACCCCCCCCCCCCAAAAAAAAAACTCCCCTTAGAGACCGAGAAAGAGACACCGAGAGGGTGGGAGAGAGACAGGAGGAAAACAGCAAGGTTCCGGAATTAAATTGAAAAGAATTTACAACACCCACCACCCACCCCACCCCACGCAAGTTATAAACCAGTTGTCTGACTTAAATGATTTTATGGTTGGGCAACGATAGAGGACCATTCCCTCAGATTCCCAGTGGGTTTTATTTTAAGAGTTCCTCTGTCATTTCCTTTGTGTGTGTGTTTGAGTCTGCAGACTGGATGAAACGGAAGCGGTCTGACCATACCAGAGAACCATTCCAGGTTCATATATCGGAACTCTGTGTGTGTCTGTGTCTGGGTTTAGATGCGTGTGTGCGAATAAATGTGTGTGAATAAACGTGCATCAATAAATGTGTGCCTGTGTGTGTTTAAATGTGCATCAATAAATGTGTGTGCGAGTGTGTGTTTAAATGCGTGTGTCTGAATAAATGTGGGTGAATAAATGTGTGTGTGTGTGTGAATAAATGTGTGTGTGTGTTTAATGCGTGTGTCTGAATAAATGTGGATGAATAAATGTGCGTGTCTGTGTGTGTGTGAATAAATGTGTGTGTGTGTCAATAAATGTGTGTGTGTTTAAATGCGTGTGTCTGAATAAATGTGTGTGATTAAATGTGCGTGTCTGTGTGTGTTTAAATGTGTGTGTGAATAAATGTGTGTGTGTGTCAATAAATGTGTGTGAGTGTGTTTAAATGCGTGTGTGTGAATAAATGTGCGTGTCCGTGTGTGTTTAAATGGGTGTGTGAATAAATGTGTGTTTAATTGTGTGTGAATAAATGTGTGTGTGTTTAAATGCGTGTGTGTGAATAAATGTGTGCCGGTGTGTGTTTAAACGTGCGTGTCAATAAATGCGTGTGTTTAAATGTGTGTGTCTGAATAAATGCGTGTGTGCTTGTGTACCAACATAAAACTTTTTCTATGTAGCTACAATCATGGATTCATCAAACAAACCTGGCGCCCATTTATGACTGTGTGTGTGAGAGAGAGAAAGAGAGAGAGAAAGTGTTGGGGGGAGCTCGTATTTGATTGAGTCTGCACGTGTGGCAGTGTGAATGCGAGGCCGAGTGTGTAAGAGAAACTCTTTGTGCGTGGAAGCGTGTGGGAGACTGAGTCAATGTGTGCGTGCGTGTGAAAATGTAAGTGTGAGTCTGTGTGCATGGGAACGATTGTAAAAGACTGAGTCAATGTAAGTGTGTGTGAGAGAGAGAGAGACTGTAAGAGTGATACCCCGTATGAGAGCGAGTGTGAAACGGAGTCAGTGCGTGTCAGTGTAAGAGTGCGAGAGTGAGTGTGAGACTGAGTCAGTCTACGAGAGCGTGCAGCGAGCAAGAGTTTGAATGAATGTAAGACTGCGAGTGCGTGTGGGAGTGGGTGTAAGAGGTTGTGTCTGTGCGTGTGTGTGTGTGAGAGAGAGAGAGACAGTATCTGAACGAGTCTAAAAGTACGAATGTGAGAATTGAGTCAACGTGTGTGTGTGTGTGTGTGTGTGTGTGTGTGGGGAGGGGGGTGAGACCGTAAGGGTAGGAAATGACACCAGGTGGCGCTCTTGCTCAAATAGTGGATAGAATCTCTCCACTTCCCGGACCAACCCAGCCCCCTACCTCAAACCACCCGCCATCACCCCATCACCACCCGCACTCCCCAGCCCCCCCACCCCAACACGCACTTCCCCCGCCTCACTGGCAGACATTTCCTTCCTAATCGAATCACCATTTTGTTGAGCTGGGGGTGATTGGGACGCGCCGCCAGTGGACTGGACTAGTGATATTGTTTGCAGACTCTCTGGGGTGGGGTGGGGGGCAGGAGGGGTTTACACTGAGAAACAGGTGGATGGAAGTTTGAGGTAGCGATGGGGAGAGTAAGGGCTGTGGGACTGAAGGTCAGGGAGAGGGTGCGAACACTGCACGCTTCCGGCCTGCGGCTTCGATTTTTGAGGAGCGTTTGCGGTTTCACTGGCGCTTGGGATATTTCAGTCGGCCAAGATTTTACAGAAACGGCAAGTGGGTCGGGAGAGGGAGAAACACAGAGACGTGTGTGTCTGAAATCGCAGCCTCCAAGTGGACATTGGTTTGACCTTAATAAGGAGTCCCGTCAATAGAACACAATCCCCTTTCTTTGTCTCTCTCTCTCTCTCTCTCTGTTTCTCTTTCGATCTTCCTCTTTTTACCTTGATCTCCAGGTTTCTCTCTATGTGTCTGCCTGTCTTTCTATCTATTTGTCTATCTATCTATATCCATCGATTTTTTTATTTATGTGTTTGAATCAATCCATCCATCCTTTTTTATTTATAAGTTTGTGTCTGTCTGTCCATCTATTTATCTGTCTGTCTATCTATCTGTCGGTCTGTCTGTCGGTCTGTCTATCATCCATCTCTCTTTTTACGTATTCGTTTGCACCTATCCATCCATCCTTTTATTTATACGTCTGTGTCTGCCTCTATCTATCTATCTATCTATCTATCTATCTATCTATCTATCTATCTATCTATCTATCTATCTATCTATCTATCTATCTATCTGTCTGTCTGTCTGTCTGTCTGTCTGTCTGTCTGTCTGTCTGTCTGTCTGTCTATCTATCTGTCTGTCTGTCTGTCTGTCTGTCTATCTATCTATCTATCTATCTATCTATCTATCTATCTATCTATCTATCTATCTATCTATCTATCTATCTATCTATCTATCTATCTATCAATCTATCTGTCTGTCTATCTATCTATCTATCTATCTATCTATCTAT
>NW_028270191.1:27477451-27544951 GCF_037043375.1 Chiloscyllium plagiosum | reverse complement strand
TTTGCCGCAGGTAGACCCTGAGGGACTGTGTCCGTGCAGTGTGATATGAGAGAGAGACAGTGAGGGATAGAGAGAGAAAGCGCGTGTGTCTGTGTGTGTCTGTGTATGTGTGTGTGTGTGTGAGAGAGAGAAAGAGACACAGAGAAAGTGTGTTTCAGTGAGACCGAGTGTTTGAGATGGACAGACAGATTACGTGTGCATGTGAGAGTGTTTGAAAAAGACGGACTGTTAATGTGAGAGAGAGAGAGTTTGAGAGAGATAGATTGTGTGTGTATGTGTGTGAGAGAGCGAGACGTACAGAGTGTGTTTGAGACAGACATTGTGTGTGGTGTGTGTGAGACAGAGAGAGAGAGAGAGAGAGAGACAGAGTGCGTTTGAGAGAAACAGACAGATTATGCGTGCGTGTGAGAGAGAGTGTGTGTTTGAGAGAGATAGAGACTGCCAGTGCGTGTATGAGAGCGGTTGAGAGAGACATTATGTGTGTGTGTGTGTGTGCGACAGAGAGAGAGACAGACAGACAGAATGTGTGTGTGTGTATGTGTGTATATATGTGTGTGTGTGGGAGAGAGAGACTGCATGTGTGAGTGAGAAAGGGGAGGGGCCAGAATGAGAGATAGAAAGAGTGTGGATAGAGAGAATATTTGAGAGACAGACTGTGTGTGTGTGTGTATACGTACGTGTGCTTGTACACGCGTATGTGTGTATATATGCACGTGCGTACACGCATATGTGTGTGCACATGTGATTGTGTGTGTGTGCTTGTGAGAGAGAGAGAGGGAGGGGAAGAGAGAGCTCAGTTCTCAGGCTAGATGTTAAACAGTGATGTACTGAAGTACAATAAAGAATTACTAATGTTTGGGATAATGTGGACTGCTGGAAAAGGAGACCACTCAGCCCCTTTGAGCCTGTTCCACCATTCAACAGGGTGGCGTCCAATCTTATGACTCAATAATATCCCTTACCCCCTGTCTCCCTTCCCCCGCCTTGTTGATTGAGAGTCCATCCTTCATTTTAAAGACATGTTCATTTGCTGCCCTTTCCAAGATGAGGTCAAAACACTTCTAGATCTCTGAGAGAAAGAAATAAAAACACACTATCCCAGTGTAAAAAGAGATCTGTGGTCTTAAAATTAAACAGATTTTGGCGTTAGGTCAGCAGTGTTATTTGTGGGTCGCTGCATTTTCCCATTGTCCATGTCTATCGGTGTGTGCCTGTCTGTGTGTCTGTTTGTGTATGTCTGTGTGTGTCTATGTGTGTGTGAGTATGTATGTCTGCCAGTCTGTGTTTGTCTGTCTATTTCTGTGTCTGTGTCTATGTCTGGGTATGTATGTCAGAATGTGTGTATGACTATGTGTGTCTATGTGTGGGTGAGTGTGTATGCGTGTGCGCCTGTCTGTGTTGTCTCTCAGCCTATGTCTGCGTGTCTATGCCCGTGTATGTATGTCTGATTGTGTGCATGAATGTGTGTATCTATGTTTGTGTTTGCATGTCTAAGTGTGTGTCTATGTGTGTGTAGTATGTTATGCCTGACTGTGTGTCTATGTGTGTGTGTTTCTATGTCCATGCATGTATGTCTGGGTGTGTGTCTATGTCTGTGTGTCTATGTCAGTGTAAGGATGTCTGAGTGTGTGGCTCTGTCTGTCTGAGTGTGTGGCTCTGTGTGTGTGCGTGTATGTCTGTGTATGATGCCTGAGTGTGGGTCTGTGCGTGTGTCTGAGTGTGTCTGTGTATGATGTCTGAGTGTGCGTGTGTATGATGTCTGAGTGTGTCTGTGTGTCTCAGTGTGTCTGTGTATGATGTCTGAGTGTGCGTGTGTATGCATGTGTATGTGTGTGATGTCTGAGCGTGGATCTGTGTGTGTGTCTGAGTGTGTCTGTGTATGATGTCTGAGTGTGTCTGTGTGTCTCAGTGTGTCTGTGTATGATGTCTGAGTGTGTGCGTGTGTATGCATGTGTATGTGTGTGATGTCTGAGCGTGGATCTGTGTGTGTGTCTGAGTGTGTCTGTGTATGATGTCTGAGTGTGTGCGTGTGGGTGTGTGGGTGTTGCGTGTGTGTCCTGAGTGTGTGTAGATTTTGCAAAGTAAAGGATTTTACTGGGTTGGCTTGCCAGGTGATGCATTCTGCTGTTTAATTCCCTGCATTTCACATTTCGGTATTTTCCTGCAGGTTTGGGTGGGGGGAGGTGCTGTGGTTGTGTAACAGAAGGACTGACCGCGTGAACCTTCACCCCTGGGCTCCGGGAAAATGACCCCTTCAATGAGCTCCTCATCAGCAGAGGCGAGGGAGGGCTGATTATAAAGCCCCCAACATCCTATAATTGCCTTCCTTATTCAGCTGTATATGAGTGTGTGTGTATGTGTATGTGTGGGAAGGATGGGTGAGGGAGAGGGAGAGAGAGAAACTGACTGTGTGCGTGCGTGAGGGGGCGGAACCGTGAGGGTGAGAGGGAGAGAGAGTGTGTGCATGAGAAAACGTTTGAGAGTGAGAGAGAGAATGTGTGCGTGTGTGAAAGTAACTGTGCGAGAGAGATTGTGTCAGAGAGTACGCGTGAAACCGTAAGTGTGTGAGGGAATGCGTCAGAAAATGTGAGGGCGAGTGTGTGGCCGAGAGAGGGAGTGTGCGTGTGAGTGAGTGTGTGTTTGATCACGTTCCTGAGTACGTGAACGTGTGTGTGTGTGAGAGAGAGAGAGAGAGACGGGTGTGTGGGTGGTTATGTGTCTGTATTTCTGTGTGCGTGAGGAGAGAGACATGGGTGTGTGGTGAATAATAGAATTCCTACAGTGTGGAAACAGGCTATTCGGCCCAACAAGTCTACACTGACCCTCCGAAGAGCATCTCACCCAGAGCCATTCCCTAGCGCTGCATTTGCCACAGACAATACCACCCTAACCTGCACATTCCTGGGCACTATGGGACAATTTAACACGGCCAATCCCACCCTAACCTGCACATCCCTGGGCACTATGGGACAATTTAACACGGCCAATTCCACCCTAACATGCACATCCCTGGGCACTATGGGGACAATTTAGCACGGCCAATCCCACCCTAAGCTGCACATCCCTGGGCACTACGGGACAATTTAGCACGGCCAATCCCACCCTAACCTGCACATCCCTGGGCACTACGGGACAATTTAGCACGGCCAATCCCACCCTAACCTGCACATCCCTGGGCACTACGGGACAATTTAGCACGGCCAATCCCACCCTAACCTGCACATCCCTGGATTGTGGGAGGAAACCGGAGCGCCCTGATGAAACTCACACAGCCGCCCTGGGTGGTTGGGGAATGTGCAAACGGTACACAGACAGAAGCCGCCCGAGGTTCGGATTGAACCCGGGCCCCCGGTGCGTGATGCAGCAGTGTTAACCCTTGAGACACGGCGACGCTCATAGCTGTGCATCTTTCTATTTCTCTGTGTGTGTGTTTGCGAGAGAGAGAGGCTGGTGTGCGTGTCTGTGAGTGTGTGTGTGTGAGAGAGAGAGAGAGACTGGTGTGCGTGTCTGTGAGTGTGTGTGTGAGAGAGAGAGAGACTGATGTGCGTGTCTGTGAGGTGTGTGTGTGTATGTGAGACAGAGAGAGAGAGACTGGTGTGCGTGTCTGTGAGGTGTGTGTGTGTGTGTGTGAGACAGAGAGAGAGAGACTGGTGTGCGTGTCTGTGAGGTGTGTGTGTGTGTATGTGAGACAGAGAGAGAGAGACTGGTGTGCGTGTCTGTGAGGTGTGTGTGTGTGTATGTGAGACAGAGAGAGAGAGACTGGTGTGCGTGTCTGTGAGTGTGTGTGTGTATGTATATGAGACAGAGAGAGAGAGACTGGTGTGCGTGTCAGTGAGTGTGTGTGTGTGTGTGAGACAGAGAGAGAGAGACTGGTGTGTGTGTCTGTGAGTGAGTGTGTGTGTGTATGTGAGACAGAGAGAGAGAGAGACTGGTGTGTGTGTCTGTGAGTGTGTGTGTGTCTGTGAGTGAGTGTGTGTGTGTGAGAGAGAGAGAGACTGATGTGCGTGTCTGTGAGTGAGTGTGTGTGTGTATGTGAGACAGAGAGAGAGAGACTGGTGTGCGTGTCTGTGAGTGAGTGTGTCTGTGTATGTGAGACAGAGAGAGAGAGACTGGTGTGCGTGTCTGTGAGTGAGTGTGTCTGTGTATGTGAGACAGAGAGAGAGAGACTGGTGTGCGTGTCTGTGAGTGAGTGTGTGTGTGTATGTGAGACAGGAAGGGTGAGAGACGGCTATGTGCGTTTGTTTTGTGTGTGTGTGTGTGTGAGAGAGAGAGAGAGACGGGTGTGTCAGTGGTTGTGTGTCTGTCTACTTCCGTCTGTGGACTGTGTGTAGATTCGCGCGGACATGTCAGTGTACGGATGTCCATCCTCTCTCTCTCTCTCTCTCTCTCTCTGTCCACTATTTACCACTGGGCACTTTCTGGTACGCGCCCTTTATCTCCCCTCATCCCTCCCTCCCCAACCCCATTCTCCCCCCCTCTCTCTGTCTCACCTCTCTCTCTCTCTTTCCCCCCATCCCTCTCTCTATAACTGGCGCGCACACTCACACATACAACGTAATCTAATGGCTGATCATTTGAGCTTTGGCAACGCTCAGGAAGCATCTTTCGCTCAGGCAAGACGGGAGCTGACGTGAACATTTCCCCTTGCTTCCTCTACCTCTCTCTCTCTATCTTTCTCTCTCCATCTCTCTCTCTCTCTCTTTCAATCTCTCATTCTCTCTCTCTCTCTTTCTCTCATTTTCTCTATCTCTCACCCTGTATATTTCTCATTTGCTCTCTCTCTCTCTGTCTGTCTCTCTCTCTCTCCATCTCTTCTCTCTCTCTCCGTCTCTCTCTCTCTCTCTCTCTATAATTGGAGTTTTCAACCGGGGAAAGCGTTTGTGAGGGAGGGAGGCAGGGAGGGAGGGAGTGGGAGAGGGAGAGAGAGAGAGAGAGAGAGAGAGAGAGGTTCCGTGCTCTGAGGGATACATAGAGTCGGCTCCCTAATTCTTTAGGACAAAGACGGACGCTCCCTCTTCTCGATTCCCCGGGAGCAGCTTTCAGTGCGACTCCCTATTCGTCTTCCGTGTGTGGGTCTCTCTGTCTCTCTCTCTTTACCTCCTCCTTCTCTCTCTCTCTCTCTCTCTTCCTCTCCTCGCTCTGTCTCTTAATCTCTCTCTCTCTCTTTGCCTTCTCTTTTGCTCTCTGTATCTACATCTCCCTCTCTCGCTCCTTCTCCTCCCTCCAGCCCTCTCTCTCTGCCTCTCCCTTTACTTTTCACGGCCTCCATACCCCCTTCTCCCTCTGTCTCTCTCAGTCACTCTGTCTCTTTCTCCTCCTCTCTTTCGGGCTCTCTCTCTCTCTCCTCTCTTAGTCTTGATCTTCTCTCTCTCTCTCTTTCTTTCTCTCTATCCTTCTCTTTTCTTTTCCTCAGTCTTTCTCTCCCACTGTCTCCTTTTCCTCTATCTCTCTCCCCTCCTCTTTCTCTCTCAATCCGACTCCTTTCCACCCTTCTCTCTATCTCTTCCTCCTCCTCTCTTCCTATCTCGCTCTCTCTTCCTTTTCTATCTTTTTCTATCCCTTTCTTTTCCTCTATATCTCTCTCCCTGCCTCCTCCATCTTCGGTCTATCTCTTCTCTTCTCCTTTCTATATTTCTCCTTCTCCTCACTCTCCTATCTCCTCTTCCTTTTCCATCACTACCTCTCTCTCTCTCTCCCTTTCCTGCTCTCTCTCTCTCCCCTCTCTGTCTATCACCTCCTCCCTCCCCCTTCACTTCTCTCTATCTCCCCCTTCTCTATCTCGCTCTCTCTCTTTCTCCTCTCCGTCTATCACCTCCTCTTTCTCTGACTCCTTCTCCACCTCCCTCTCCACACTCTCTCTTTCGCCTCCTGTTTCTCCTTTTCTTCTCTCCATTTCCTCCTCACTCTCCTTCTCCGCTCTCTCTCTCTCTATTGCCTCCTCTCTCTCTCCTTCGTTTCTCTCTATCTCCTTCCCTGTCTCTCTCACCTCCACTCTCTCCTTCTCTATCTCATCCTCTCCTCTATCTCTCTCGCCTCCACTCTCCCCTTCGCTTCTCTCTGTCTCTATCTCCTCCTCCTGTCTCTCTCTCTCCTTCTCTCTCGCCTCCACTCTCCCCTTCGCTTCTCTCTGTCTCTATCTCCTCCTCCTGTCTCTCTCTCTCTCGCCTTCACTCTCCCTTTCGCTTCTCTCTCTCTCTCCTTCTCTCTCTCTCTCCTTCTCTATCTCTCTCGCCTCCACTCTCCCCTTCGCTTCTCTCTGTCTCTATCTCCTCCTCCTGTCTCTCTCTCTCCTTCTCTCTCGCCTCCACTCTCCCTTTCGCTTCTCTCTCTCCCCTTCTCTATCTCTCTCCTTCTCTATCTCTCTCGCCTCCACTCTCCCCTTCGCTTCTCTCTGTCTCTATCTCCTCCTCCTGTCTCTCTCTCTCCTTCTCTCTCGCCTTCACTCTCCCTTTCGCTTCTCTCTCTCCCCTTCTCTATCTCTCTCGCCTCCACTCTCCCCTTCGCTTCTCTCTATCTCTATCTCCTCCTCCTGTCTTTCTCTCCTTCTCCCTCTCGCCTCCACTCTCCCCTTCGCTTCTCTCTGTCTCTATCTCCTCCTCCTGTCTCTCTCTCTCCTTCTCCCTCTCGCCTCCACTCTCCCCTTCGCTTCTCTCTATCTCTATCTCCTCCTCCTGTCTCTCTCTCTCCTTCTCCCTCTCGCCTCCACTCTCCCCTTCGCTCCTCTCTGTCTCTCCTTCTCTATCCCCCCCCCCCCCCTCCCTTTCCCCTCACTCCTCTCTCTCTCTCTCTCTCTCTCCCTCTCTCTGTCTCCGACATACCACGGCCATGAGCTCCTACTTCGTCAATTCGCTGTTCACCAAGTACAAACCTGAGGACAGCGTGGATCCCAACAGTTACTACGATTGCCGCTTCCCCCATGGGATCAGCCGGAGCCCGGCTCTGATGTACGGGCCCGCTCCCGGGGCCGCTTTCCAGCCTCTCTCGGGTCACGTCCAGGACTATTTCCACACCGGCGGCTCCTCGCTGCCCGCCTCCGGTTACCAGCAAGGCCCGTGCGGACCGTCCTGCCAGGGGGAGGCGGCTAAGTTCTACAGCTACGAGGCGCTGAGCAGGCAGAGCCCCTACGGCGGGGGCCAGGCGGACGGGGCCCCGGTTCTCCAGTATCCCGAGTGTAAGCCGGGGCTCCCCGTACCGGCGGCAGGAGGCGCCGGGAGTGAAGGGGCGGGCAACGTGAATCCCAGCTCAGCCGCCAGTCTCATGTTCCCATGGATGAGACCCCATGGTTAGCGTTCCTCTCTCTCTCTCTCTCTCTCTAAAAGGAGCCTCTCCATTTCCCTCCTTCACCTTCACCTCTCTCTCTGTTTCTCTCCTTCCATCTCTCTCTCTCTCTCTCTCTAAAAGGAGCCTCTGTATTTCCCTCCTTCACCTTCACCTCTCTCACTCTCTCTGTTTCTCTCCTTCCATCTCTCTCTCTCTCTCTAAAAGGAGCCTCTGCATTTCCCTCCTTCACCTTCACCTCTCTCTCTGTTTCTCTCCTTCCATCTCTCTCTCTCTCTCTCTCTAAAAGGAGCCTCTGTATTTCCCTCCTTCACCTTCACCTCTCTCTCTCTGTTTCTCTCCTTCCATCTCTCTCTCTCTCTCTCTAAAAGGAGGCTCTGTATTTCCCTCCTTCACCTTCACCTCTCTCACTCTCTCTGTTTCTCTCCTTCCATCTCTCTCTCTCTCTCTCTCTAAAAGGAGCCTCTCCATTTCCCTCCTTCACCTTCACCTCTCTCTCTCTGTTTCTCTCCTTCCATCTCTCTCTCTCTCTCTCTCTAAAAGGAGCCTCTGTATTTCCCTTCTTCACCTTCACCTCTCTCACTCTCTCTGTTTCTCTCCTTCCATCTCTCTCTCTCTCTCTCTCTAAAAGGAGCCTCTGTATTTCCCTCCTTCACCTTCACCTCTCACTCTCTGTTTCTCTCCTTCCATCTCTCTCTCTCTCTAAAAGGAGCCTCTGTAATTCCCTTCTTCACCTTCACCTCTCTCACTCTCTGTTTCTCTCCTTCCATCTCTCTCTCTCTATCTCTAAAAGGAGCCTCTGTAATTCCCTCCTTCACCTTCACCTCTCACTCTCTGTTTCTCTCCTTCCATCTCTCTCTCTCTCTCTCTAAAAGGAGCCTCTGTATTTCCCTCCTTCGCCTTCACCTCTCTTTCTCTCTGTTTCTCTCCTTCCATCTCTCTCTCTCTCTAAAAGGAGCCTCTGTATTTCCCTCCTTCACCTACACCTCTCTCTCTCTGTTTCTCTCCTTCCATCTATCTCTCTCTTTCTAAAAAGGAGACACTCCATTTCCCTCCTTCACCTTCACCTCTCTCTCTCTCTCTGTTTCTCTCCCTCCATCTCTCTCTCTCTCTCCATCGCTCACTTCCTCATCTCTTTCTCTGTCCCCACCTCTCTCTCTCTGTTTCTCTCCCTCCAGCTCTCTCTCTCTCTCTCTCTAAAAGGAGCCTGACCAATTCCCTCCTTCACCCTCATCTCTCCTTTTCTCTCAGTTTCTCTCCCTCCATCCCTCTCTCTTTCTAAAGGAGCTGTCCATTTGCCTCCTTCACCCTCACCTCTCTTTCTATTTCTCTCACCCCCAATCTCTCTCGCTCTCTCCCCCCATCTCCCTCTCTCTTTCTAAAGGTGCCTCTCCATTTCTCTCCTTACCCTCATTCTCTCTCTTTCTCTCCCTCCATCTCTCGCTCTCTCTCCCCATCTCTCTCTAAAATAGCCTGCCCACTTCCCTCCTTCACCCTCAGCTCTCTCTATCACAGTTTCTCTCCCTCCATCTCTCTTTCTCTATCTCTCTCTTTCCCTCATCTCCCCCTCTCTCTCTCTTTCTAAAGGTGCATCTCCATTTCTCTCCATCACCCTCATCTCTCTCTCTCTTTCTCTCTGATCTTTCCCTCCATCTCTCTCTCATCTCTATCTGTTTCCCCCATCTCTCTCTTTCCCATCTTTCTCTCCCCATTTCTCTCTCTCCCATCTTTCTCTGCCCCATCTCTTTCTCTCCCATCTTTCTCTCCCCATCTCTCTCTCTCCCATCTTTCTCTCCCCATCTCTCTCTCCCATCTTTCTCTCCCCATCTCTCTCTCCCATCTTTCTCTCCCTCATCTCTCTCTCTCCCATCTTTCTCTCCCCATCTCTCTCTCCCATCTTTCTCTCCCTCATCTCTCTCTCTCCCATCTTTCTCTCCCCATCTCTCTCTCCCATCTTTCTCTCCCTCATCTCTCTCTCCCATCTTTCTCTGCCCCATCTCTCTCTCTCTCCCATCTTTCTCTGCCCCATCTCTCTGTCTCCCATCTTTCTCTGCCCCATCTCTCTCTTTTTCTAGAAGTGGCTCTCCATTTCTCTCCTTCACCCTCATCTCTCTTTCTCTTTCTCTACTTCCAGCTCTCTCTCTCTCTCCACATCTCTTTGTCTCCTTCCATCTCTTTCTCTCCCCACATTTCTCTCCACCCATCTCTCCCCGCCTCTCTTTCTCTACCCATCTCTCTCCCTCCATCTTTCTATCTTTCTCCCCATCTCTCTCTCTCCTTCGATCTTTCTCTGTCTCTCCATCTCTCTATTTCCCCATCGTTTTCTCTTGCCATCTCTCTCTCTCTCCTTCCATCTCTCTCTCATCTCTTTATCTCTCCCCCCAATCTCTCTCACTCTCACCCTCATGTCCCTTCTCTGTCTAAGATGCCTCTCCATTCCCCCTTCATCCTCATATCTATCTCTCTGTTTCCTCCCATATCTCTCTCCACTATCTCTCTCTCTCTCATTCTCACCCCCTTTTTCTGTCTAACACACCTCACCATTTCCTAACCCTCATCTCTTCCCCTCTCTCTTTCACCCACCTCTGGGTCTCTCTCTACCTCACTCTACTCTCTCCCTTCCACCCTACCCCAACCCTTATCTCTCTCTCTCACTCTCTCTCCCCTTCTCTTTCTCTTCTGCCCACCTCTCTCTCTCTCTCTAACTCCCCTCCCTTATTTCGTATCTCTCTATTTTCTCTCCAAGTCAAGCTTTCTCTTGCTCCCCACCTCCTGTCTCCCGTGTCACCCCAGTTCCCCTTTCCCCCTCATCTCTCTCTCTCTCTCTGTCTCTTTTCCCCATCTCTGTCTCTCTATCTCTCTGTATCCTTCCCTCTCCCCGTCTCTTCCTCTCCCTCTCTCTCTGTTTCCCTTTGTCTCCCAGCTCCCACTCTTCTTTTTATCTCTCCCTCTTTCTATCCCACTCTGCCCCTCACCCCAGTCTCTCCCATTTCGTTCTTCCTCTCCCTCTCCCGTTCTCTCTCCTCACCCTCACACACTGTCTCTCTCTCTCTCTCTCTCTCTCTCTATTTATCTCTCTCTCTACCCCTCTCTGTCTCTTCCCCCCTCCCTATTCCCGTCCCTCGCTCTTTCTCTCTATGCACACGTATATATACCCTTTCTGTTCCCCTCTCTCTGTTTCACTTTCTCTTTCTCTTCCCCTGTCACTCACTCGATCTTCATCACTCACTCTTTCTCCTTCTAGATCACCCCTCTCTATCTCCATCATTTAATATTTCTCACACTCCCTTCCTTTCCCTCTCCATCACTCTCTTTACCACTTCTGTCTCTATCTATCAATCTCCATCACCCTTTCTCTCTATATCACACTTACTCTCAGTTTCTAATTTTCCCTTTATATGCCACTCTCTCTCTCTCTCTTTCTCGGTCTGTATTACTCTTCCAACACTCTCTCTACAGCTATACCATTCACTCCACTATTTCCTTCCTCTTTCACCTTCCTTTCTCTCTCACCCTATCTCTATCACTCGTGCATTCTCTTTCTCTGTCACTCATTCATGTCGCCTCTCTCTGTTGTTTCTCTGACTCTATTCACTTCTCTCTCCCTCCCTATATCTCGCTGCGTCACGCATTTGTTCTTTCTCTCTTCCCCATGCTCTGTGTGTCTCGCCCCCATCTCAACCCTCTGTCACACACACTTTCTGCATTTTCATCTTCCTCCATGCTTTATGTCATTATTTCTCTCTCTCTCCCACTGTCCCCCTATCTCTCTGTCTGTCACACACTCTTTCTCCCTTTCCCTCTACCTCCGTGCTCTGCGTCACAACTTGTCTCTCTCCCTCTCCCTCACAGTTTTGTCTGTCTTTTCCTCTCCCCCTTTCTCTGTGTCACTATTTGTCTCTGTCTCTCTCACACTCTCCCCATCTCTCTAACCGTCACACTCTCTGTCTTTGTTTCCCTCTGGGTCTTTGTCCATTGTAAAGCTGTGTTTCCTGGATTGGATTTAATTACCTCTGTTGTTTTACAACTGGGAATCTGAGGAGGGTGAAAATTGTGCTCTGCTGTGTTGATTTGCAGCCATTTAGCATCGAAATTGTCTTGTGTTGAAAAGATATGTCTCTTATTCGCTCTCTTTCCCTCTTTGTCTTTCCATCACTCTCTGTCTCTGTCTCTATTTCTGTCACTGACTTGTCACTTTTCCACCGACCTATCCTCTCAATCCCTCTCTGTCATTCTCCATATATCTCTGTCGGTCTGTCTCTCTGTCTCTGTCACTCTCTTCTGTCTCACTCTCTTTAACTTTTATGTCACACTCTGTCTCTCACTCTCTGTCTATTCTTTCTTTCTATCCCTTTGTCGCCCTTTCTATCTATCTCTGCCTCCCTGTCTGTCTCTCGCTCTATCTCTGCCTCTATCTATCTATCTATCTATCTATCTATCTATCTATCTATCTATCTATCTATCTATCTATCTATCTATCTATCTATCTATCTATCTATCTATCTATCTATCTATCTATCTATCTATCTATCTATCTATCTATCTATCCATCTATCTATCTATCTATCTATCTATCTATCTATCTATCTATCTATCTATCTACATGTCTGTCTATATCTACTCTTCCTTTACAAGCCTCTGCCACTCTTTTTATCTTCATCTCTGTCTCTCACCCTATCTCTCTGTCTGCCTATCTCTCTGTCTGCCTATCTCTCTGTCTGTCTATCTATCTATCTATCTATCTATCTATCTATCTATCTATCTATCTATCTATCTATCTATCTATCTATCTATCTATCTATCTATCTATCTATCTATCTACACCTCTTTCACTCTTTCCCTATATCGTCTCTCTCGGTCCTCTTTCTATATATATATTATATATATCCCTGTCTCGCTCTTCCCCATCACCCCACCGTCTATCTCTCACTTTCATCCCCCACCCTGACCTGTATCTCTTCCCCTCTCCTTTTCCCTTTAACACTCCCTCTTTCTCTGTTTTCCCCTATTGTTCTCTCTCTCTTCCCTTCACCCTCTCTCTTTCTCTCCATCTGTCTTTACCTCTACCCTCCTCCTTTCTCTCCTCTCTCTTTTTACCTTCAACCCTCTCTCCCATTTTCCTCTGCCACTCTCTCTCTTTCTGTTCACCCATCTCTCTGTCTCTCCATCTCTCTCTTTCTTCAATCCTTCCCTTTCTCTCCTTCTTTATCTATCTATTTCCCTTTACCCCTCTCTGTATCTTGGTCACTCGCTCTCTTTCTCCCGTCACCCTTCTATCTCTCTTTCCCTCTATCCTCCCATTTCTCTCCTTTTCTATCTCTCTTTTCCCCTTCAACCCTTTCTATCTCTGTTTTCCTTTGTCACGCTCTCTCTCTCTCTTTCTCCCTTCACTCTATCTCTCTACCCATCCTTCCTTTCTCTCCTCATCTATCTCTCATTTTCCCTTTGCGCCTCCCCCCGTTTTTTTCTCTTTCGCTTTCCCTTCACCCTTCCCTCTATCCATCTCTCTTTTCCCTTCACCCTTCCCACATCTATCTCTCTTTTCCCTTCACCCTTCCCTCTATCCATCTCTCCATTCCCTTCACCCTTCCCTCTTTCCATCTCTCTTTCCCTCACATTTCCCTCTATCCATCTCTCCTTTCCCTACACCCTTCCCTCTATCCATCTCTCCTTTCCCTTCACCCTTCCCTCTATCCATCATTCCTTTCCCTTCACCCTTCCCTCTATCCATCTCTCTTTTCCCTTCACCCTTCCCTCTATCCATCTCTCCATTCCCTTCACCCTTCCCTCTTTCCATCTCTCTTTCCCTCACATTTCCCTCTATCCATCTCTCCTTTCCCTACACCCTTCCCTCTATCCATCTCTCAATTCCTTTCACCCTTCTCTCTATCCATCTCGCGCTCTCTTTTCTTCAACGCCCCCTCCCCCACCTTTCTCTCTTTCCCTTCATCTCCTCCCCTCTTCCCCGCCTCTGTCTCTCTCTCTCTTCCTCCATCTCTCTCCATCCTCTTCCCCCGCCTAACCCCCAATCCTTCCCTCACCTCCCCCACCCCGCTCTGCAGCCCCGGGCCGGCGCAGCGGACGCCAGACCTACAGCCGTTTCCAGACCCTGGAGCTGGAGAAAGAGTTCCTCTTCAACCCGTACCTGACCCGGAAGCGGCGGATCGAGGTGTCCCACGCGTTGAGCCTGACCGAGCGCCAGGTCAAGATCTGGTTCCAGAACCGGCGCATGAAGTGGAAGAAGGAGAACAACAAGGAGCGCTTCCCCAACGCGCGGGAGGAGGAAGAGGAGGGGGGAGGGGAATCGCAACCGGCGGGGGCGCCACCGGTTCGACCCCCGGATCCGGGGGCGGCGGCGGGGAGAGAGGAGGAGGAGGAGGAAGAGGAGGACGAGGAGGAGGAGGAGAAAGAGGACGAGGAAGAGAAGGAGGCTGGGGAGAAGGACAAGGGGTGCAAAAATTAACCCTCCCATCTCCTCCCCCCACTGTCCGGAGGGGGGAGAAGGGGGATGTGGGAGGGAGGTCCTACTCTCCGCTGAGGATTCAGCACATACCTTCCAACCTCCTCCTGCCCCCTTCCCTCCCTCCACAACATCGCCCCTCTGTTTATTTCTTGCTTACACTAACACATGCCCGCTCTGACAATGTCAGTATACTACCTATAAAGCGATGGAGGGCGCCATGTTGGACGTGGCGGAAGGGGTTCCGGCGGGGTAGCGGAGAGGGGAGGATTGGACGTGGCTGGTGGCCGCAAACCCCTTGTCTTCCCCATCCACACCGCCCCCCCCCCCCCCCCCCACCCGAACCCACCTTCCTCCCCCTCCCCCACCCCAGAAAATCCTACATGTGTGGTGTCCAGGGTACAGATGTTAGAGAGTTGAATGGTGACCTTTGTAGGGAAAAAAAAACTAACAAAGCAAAACCCCAGCTGTTTTCGCTCATGTCCTACAGGGAAGGAAGCTTCCACCCTTACCTGGTCTGGCCTACCCTCTGGCCCATTGGGGATGGGCAATAAATGATGGACAGAATTTTAAAAAAAACGAAAAAAGAAAGCAAAAGCAAAAATATAAACAGGGGTAAAACGGGCCTGTTTCCAGACTGTCGGGAATCCAAGCTAAATCTTAAAAATCTAAATATATTTAAATGTGTATATATATATATATATATATGCATCATACCTACTCCGGACATCAGAAACAGGTGAAGAGCTTCCAACTGAACTGGGTCGGTGGCTGGAGCGGGGGTCAGTGGGTCGTGAACTACTCTGGGAGAGGGTAGATAATGGGCAAAATGGGGGGGGGGGGGTAATCAAACTACCTAGTGGGTGGGGAGCTAGGGAAATGGTAAGTGATGGGAGAACGTGCGGGAGGATGGGTTTGAGGAGAGGGGATGTCGAAGATAACGGGGCAGACCCTAAGGGATTCAAGGGTGGGTAATCAAACTACCTAGTGGGTGGGGAGCTGGAGGTCGTGGGGGATGGGACAACGTGCGACAGGATGGGTTTGAGGACGGGAGGGTGTTGAAGATAAGGGGCAGACTCTGAGGGATTCAAGGGTGGGTAATCAAACTACCTAGTGGGTGGGGAGCTGGAGGTCGTGGGGGATGGGACAACGTGCGACAGGATGGGTTTGAGGACGGGAGGGTGTTGAAGATAAGGGGCAGACTCTGAGGGATTCAAGGGTGGGTCATCAAACTACCTAGTGGGATGGGAACCGGATAGGGGTGAGGGGGAGAGGTTGAGGGGGCTAGGGGTAGGGTGGTGGTGGTGGGGTTGGGGGGGGGGGGGGGGGGGACATTGTTGGGTTTTAAAGAGTCCGGGGAGTAAAAATGCACTTTCTCGCGCGTTTTGCGTACCGTGGGCCGCTATTGGCTTAAAGATACAGCAGCTATTAGGCTCTCTCTCTCGCTGTGTGTCTCTCTGTCTGCCTGCCAACAACTTAGAAACTGCCTATCGAAGACGCACACTGTTTGTTTGTATATTTATTTATTTATTTATTCGCGCCCCGCGTGTGCCGAGACGGTAACTACAGAATTGCTTGTGTTAGATATTCAATGCAATGGGACAGGGTCTCTGTAAATACATGTGATCACAACCACACGCACACACATATACTTCTGGGCTCGGTGACTATAATCTGTTGTGTTTCCTTGTCTTTAACGGGGGAGGGGAGGGGGAGGAGGTGGATGGAGAGGGTTGGGGGCGCGGGGGAGACCATATGGAGAATTTGTTGTAATGGTTGACTTTGTGAGTCCTGCTGTGAGCGGTCCAGGTGACTGGTATTCGCGCGGACATGACACCGTCACCGCCGTCCATGTTCAATCAGTAAACTGGTCTGCTTTTGGGGAATTGGAGTTGGCGACGTTGTGTTGTTTTTTTTTCCAGGTTGGGGGAGGGGCGGGGGGGGGTCGGAAGGGGAGGGTCCTGAGGGAGGTGGGAGACGGGAAGGTGAGGCGGCTGGTAGGTTTGTATGCGTGAGGCTTGGGGAGAGGGATGTGTGATATCCCTCTAAACCCTTCCTGTTCATGTCCCCCATCCAGGTGCCTTTCAAATGCTGTCATTGTGCATGAAAAAGTTGCCCCTCGGCTCCCTTTTAAATCTTTCACATCTCTCCCTAAACCTATGCCCTCCAATTTGGATGGATAGATAGATAGATACATAGATAGATAGAGAGAGAGATAGATGGATAGATAAATGGACGGACCGACGGATGGATGGATGGATGGATGGATGGATGGATGGATGGATGGATGGATGGATGGATGGATGGATGGATGGATGGATGGATGGATGGATGGATGGATAGATAGATAGATAGATAGATAGATAGATAGATAGATAGATAGATAGATAGATAGATAGATAGATAGATAGATAGATAGATAGATAGATAGATAGATAGATAGATAGATAGATAGATAGATAGATAGATAGATAGATCGATCGACGAGAGACAGACAGACGGATAGATGGATAGACAGATAGATAGATTGATTGATAGACAGACATACATACATGCATATAATCAGATAGATAGATAGACAGACAGACAGTCAGACATACATGCATATAGTCAGATAGACAGATAGATAAGTAGATAGATAGATAGATAGACAGATAGCCATACAGGTACATAGATAGATAGACAGACAGACAGACAGGCACAAAGACAGATAGATGAATGGATAGACAGACAAATAGATAGATAGTCAGACAGATAGATAGATAGATAGACAGACAGAGAGACAGACAGATAGGTAGACAGATAAAGAGATAAATAGACAGAGATAGATACATACAAACCTACATACAGATGTAGAAGAATATGGGCTAAATGGAATGAGAGAGGAGAGAGGTAAGTCAATTTCTAGACAGCTTGGTGGATGGTTAAAAGGGGTCTGCATGAAAAGCAGATACATAGGCAGACGATGGAGAGAGTAATAGACAGAGAAAGAAAGATGAATTAATCATTAGATACATTGAAAGATGGCAAAATTATGTCAATGATTCGCCTCTAACTCTATCAAAGGGGCATGTGCATTATTTCAAAGTACAGTTGTCACACCACCTCATGGATTGTACTGAGATCAATTCTTACCAATTTCCGAACTGACCATCAGAAGATTTCCAAAATCGGTTGGGACAATGTCTGTGTGAGAGAGTGTGACAGGGTGTTGAATGACTGTGAGTGTGTGAGAGAGATTGAGCTTGTTTATGCGTGATTTGAGGGTGAGTCTGTGTGCGAGTTAGTATCTTTCAGGGAGTATGACAGTGTGATTGAGTGTGTGTGTGAGAGAGACAGAGTGTACGAGTGCCAAATTGTCCCGTAGTGCCCAGGGATGTGCAGGTTAGGGTGGGATTGGCCATGCTAAATTGTCCCATAGTGCCCAGGGATGTGCAGGTTAGGGTGGGATTGGCCGTGCTAAATTGTCCCATAGTGCCCAGGGATGTGCGGGTTAGGGTGGGATTGGCCGTGCTAAATTGTTCCGTAGTGCCCAGGGATGTGCAGGTTAGGGTTGGATTGGCCGTGCTAAATTGTCCCATAGTGCCCAGGGATGTGCAGGTTAGGGTGGGATTGGCCGTGCTAAATTGTCCTCGTAGTGCCCAGGGATGTGCAGGTTAGGGTGGGATTGGCCGTGCTAAATTGTCCCGTAGTGCCCAGGGACGTGCGGGTTAGGGTGGGATTGGCCGTGCTAAATTGTCCCATAGTGACCAGGGATGTGCAGGTTAGGGTGGGATTGGCTGTGCTAAATTGTCCTCGTAGTGCCCAGGGATGTGCAGGTTAGGGTGGGATTGGCCGTGCTAAATTGTCCCCGTAGTGCCCAGGGATGTGCAGGTTAGGGTGGGATTGGCCGTGCTAAATTGTCCTCGTAGTGCCCAGGGATGTACAGGTTAGGGTGGGTTGGCCGTGCTAAATTGTCCCGTAGTGCCCAGAGATGTGCAGGTTAGGATGGGATTGGCCGTGCTAAATTGTCCCATAGTGTCCCGGGATGTGCAGGTTAGGGTGGGATTGGCCGTGCTAAATTGTCCCGTAGTGTCCCGGGATGTGCAGGTTAGGGTGGGATTGGCCGTGCTAAATTGTCCCGTAGTGTCCAGGGATGTGCAGGTTAGGGTGGGATTGGCCATGCTAAATTGTCCCCGTAGTGCCCAGGGATGTGCAGGTTAGGGTGGGATTGGCCATGCTAAATTGTCCCCGTAGTGCCCAGGGATGTGCAGGTTAGGGTGGGATTGGCCGTGCTAAATTGTCCCCGTAGTGCCCAGGGATGTGCAGGTTAGGGTGGGATTGGCCATGCTAAATTGTCCCGTAGTGCCCAGGGATGTGCAGGTTAGGGTGGATTGGCCATGCTAAATTGTCCCGTAGTGCCCAGGGATGTGCAGGTTAGGGTGGGATTGGCCGTGCTAAATTGTCCCGTAGTTCCCAGGGATGTGCAGGTTAGGGTGGGATTGGCCGTGCTAAATTTTCCCGTAGTGCCCAGAGATGTGCAGGTTAGGGTGGGATTGGCCGTGCTAAGTTGTCCCCGTAGTCCCCAGGGATGTGCAAGTTAGGTGGGATTGGCCGAGCTAAATTGTCCCCGTAGTGCCCAGGGATGTGCAGGTTAAGGTGGGATTGGCCGTGCTAAATTGTCCCCGTAGTGCCCAGGGATGTGCAGGTTAGGGTGGGATTGGCCGTGCTAAATTGTCCCCGTAGTGTCCAGGGACGTGCAGGTTAGGGTGGGATTGGCCATGGGAAATTCAGGGTGACAGTGGTGGGGTTAAGTCTGGGTGGGCTGTTCTTGGGAGGGTCGGTAGAGGATTCGATGGGCTGAATGGTCTGTTTCTACACTGGAGGGAGTCCATAACTCTGTGTGTGTGTCTGTGTGTGTGAGAGTGAGGGAGAGAGAGAGTGTGTGTGCTTGTATATGTGTAAGTGAGTCTGTGTGTGTGAGTCTGTGTGTGAGTGACAGTGTGTTTTTGTCTCTGTGTGAGTGCGTGTGTCTGTGTGTGTGTGTCTGTTTGTGTGAGTGAGTGTGTTTGTGTGAACATGCGTGTGTGTCTGAATGTGAATGTGTGTATGTGAGTGTGTGAGAGAGAGAGCACGTGTGAGAGTGTGTGTGTGAGAGAGTGTGTGTGAGAGAGAGTGTGTGAGTGTGTGAGAGAGAGAGCGTGTGAGAGTGTGTGTGAGAGTGTCTGTGTGTGAGAGAGTGTGTGAGTGTGTGTGTGAGAGAGTGTGTGTGAGAGAGTGTGTGAGAGTGTGTGTGTGTGAGAGAGAGCGTGTGTGTGAGCGTGTGTGTGTGAGAGAGTGTGTGTGTGTAAGAGAGAGTGTGTGTGAGAGTGTGTGTGTGTGAGAGAGAGCGTGTGAGAGTGTGTGTGTGAGAGAGTGTGTGTGAGAGAGTGTGTGTGAGAGAGAGAGTGTGTGAGAGAGTGTGTGTGAGAGAGAGTGTGTGAGTGTGTGAGAGAGAGAGCGTGTGAGAGTGTGTGTGAGAGTGTCTGTGTGTGAGAGAGTGTGTGAGTGTGTGTGTGAGAGAGTGTGTGAATGTGTGTGTATGAGAGTGTGTGTGTGAGAGAGTGTGTGTGTGAGAGAGTGTGTGAGCGTGTGTGTAATTGAGTGTGGTGTGTTCGTGAGTGGCGATGTTGAGGAGGACTTGACTGGGGGCGCGGTGTCGGGTTGAGCGCCGTGGGGGGGGGGGGGGGGGGGGGCAATTCCAACACTCATTTCCGAATCCCCTCAGAGGGCTGGGGAACACGGTGACGTCTCTGTGAAACGACAGGGCCATTTCGGAATTGGAGATGCGCCGACACAGGGCGGACGGACCATTAAAACAGAAGACCATAAACAGTCAGCGCCGGTCTGGTCTCTAAAGGCGAGCATCAATGAGGGGCTATCAGCAAACGCGAATGTTCCCTCTCTCGTGTTTTTGATGCGCAATTAGTTGCTTTGTCTTCTGCGAGTGAGAGCAAACTGAGAGATACCATTGGCGATTGCATTTGGAAATCCAGATCTCAGTTCCAGGCAAACTTCAACTTTTGATCTGTTCCGCAATATTGCGACCCTCTTGTGTGTGTGTAGGGGGAGGAGGGTGGGGGGTTGGGGAGGTAAGAGACGAAGTGAACAAAGGACACTTATAACACCATCACTGCGTGTCATTCGTCCGATTCCAGAGCCCTTGTGTCGAGAGAGGAAGTGCGAGAGTTGAGAGAGAGAAAGGGAGGGAAGATTAAAGACACACACAAAAAAGAGAGGTTATGGGGACTGGGTGGGACAGAGGTTTATTATAGATGATTGAGGTACAGAAGAACAGGGCGGGAGAGGTGGGGGTGGATGGGTGGGGGGGGGGGTGGGTGTGCGATGGAGTGTATACTGTCATAGAGGCAGAGAAAGGGAGTTACAGGAAAGGGAGTTATTGCAGTGGCTCCAGAGAGAGGAGATACAAGGAGGGGGGGTGGAGAGAGTTGGAGAGGAACGCAAGTGAGGAGATAGCATTAGGGGCTTGAGAGAGGGAGAGAAAACAAGGCAAGAGAGAGAGAGAGAGGGAATAGGGAAGAAATTAAACTGTCATTGCAGGACCTTGAGATGGAGAATAGACAGAGGTGGAAGAGGTAAAGCAGGTTAAGGAGTTATAGAAAGAGCTTGAGAGGAGAGAGAAACACAGACGTGGATGTGGCCCGGTGCCTCACGGCGTCAGGGACCCGGGTTCGATCCCACCCTCGGGCGACTGTCTGTCTGCACATTCTCCCCTCCTCCGGGTGCTCCGGTTTCCTCCCACTGTCGGTAGATGTGCGGGCAAGGGTGGGATTGGCCGTGCTAACTTGTCCCCGTAGTGCCCAGGGATGTGCAGGTTAGGGTGGGATTGGCCGTGCTAAATTGTCCCTGTAGTGCCCAGGGATGTGTAGGTTAGGGTGGGATTGGCCGTGCTAAATTGTCGCCTTAGTGCCCAGGGATGTGCAGGTTAGGGTGGGATTGGCCGTGCTAAATTGTCCCGTAGTGCCCAGGGATGTGCAGGTTAGGGTGGGATTGGCTGTGCTAAATTGTCCCCGTAGTGCCCAGGGATGTGCAGGTTAGGGTGGGATTGGCCGTGCTAAATTGTCCCGTAGTGCCCAGAGATGTGCAGGTTAGGGTGGGATTGGCCGTGCTAAATTGTCCCGTAGTGCCCAGGGATGTGCAGGTTAGGGTGGGATTGGCCGTGCTAAATTGTCCCGTAGTGCCCAGGGATGTGCAGGTCAGGGTGGGATTGGCCGTGCTAAATTGTCCCGTAGTGCCCAGGGATGTGCAGGTCAGGGTGGGATTGGCCATGCTAAATTGTCCCCATAGTGCCCAGGGATGTGCAGGTTAGGGTGGGATTGGCCGTGCTAAATTGTCCCGTAGTGCTCAAGGATGTGCAGGTTAGGGTGGGATTGGCCGTGCTAAATTGTCCCGTAGTGCCCAGGGATGTGCAGGTTAGGGTGGGATTGGCCATGCTAAATTGTCCCCGTAGTGCCCAGGGATGTACAGGTTAGGGTGGGATTGGCCGTGCTAAATTGTCCCCGTAGTGCCCAGGGATGTGTGGGTTAGGGTGGGATTGGCCGTGCTAAATTGTCCCCGTAGTGCCCAGGGATGTGCAGGTTAGAGTGCGTTAGCCATGGGAAATGTAGGGTTACAGAGATAGGTTTGGGGCGGAGAGAGATGCTGTTCAGAGTGTCGGTATGGACTAGGTGGGCTGAATGTCCTGTTTCCACACTGTACTGATTTGATGAGAGAGAGAGGAAGGGTTAATACCGAGGTTTGAAGCCAGGGAGAGAAGGAAGTTATGGTTTGGGAGAGGGAGGAGTGGGGAAGTTCGCGAGGCTTATTACAGAGGCTTAAGTGAGAGGAAGAGAAGATGGGGTGGGAGGATATGATGGATTGTTACAGGGGCTGGAGAGAGAGATGCTGGGGGGGGGGGGGGAGGATCTGAAAGATTGTTACAGGGGCTGGAGAGAGTAGGAGGGGCAGAAGAGGGAGGAGAGATAAAAGAGGGGTTAACGAAGCGGAGGATTATTACAGACACGAGAGAGAGAGAGAGAGAGAGAGAGAAGTTGACCGGCTTTTGCTGAAAATATCCACCGTCCGCTCAGAAAAGTAACACAGCCGCGAGTCAACATTTGACACACACACAAACACTCAAACACTCTCTCTCTCTCTCACACACACACTCACTCACACATTCACAGGCACTCTCCCTCACGCCCTCACACACACATTCACAGACACACTCTCTCTCGCACACACGCAAACATTCACACTCACACACACGCACACAAACATTCACAGACACTCTCACACACACGCACACACACATTCACAGACACTCTCTCACACACACACACGCACACACGTTCACAGACACTCTCTCACACACGCACACACACATTCACAGACACTCTCTCACACACGCACACACACATTCACAGACACTCTCTCACACACACACATTCACAGGCACACTCTCTCACGCACACACGCACCCACACATTCACAGACACACTCTCTCACGCGCACATACATTCACAGACATACTCTCACACACGCACACACACTTTCACAGAACACTCTCTCTCACACACGCACACATATTCACAGACACACTCTCTCACACACACGCACACACATTCACAGACACACTCTCACACACACGCACACACATTCACAGACACACTCTCACACACACGCACACACATTCACAGACAGACTCTCTCACGCGCACGCACACACATTCACAGACACACTCACACATTCACAGACAGACTCTCTCACGCGCACGCACATTCACAGACACTCTCTCTCGCACACACGCACCCACACATTCACAGACACACTCTCTCACACACGCGGACACACATTCACCGACACACTCTCTCTCACACACACATTCACAGACACGCTGTCTCTGCTATTTCTCTGTTGCTCTCTCGATCACTTTTTGCTTATCTCTCTCTGTCTCTAACTCTCTCTGTCTCTCTCTCTCTCTCCGTCTCTTTCTCTGTCTGTCTTTCTGTCTGTCTCTCACTATCACACTCTCTATCTGCTTATCTCTCTCTCTCTTTAACTCTCTCTGTCTGCCTCTTTAACTCTGTCTGTCTCTCCCTCTGTCGTGTCTGTCTCTGTCTCTGTCTATTTGCCTACACATCCATATGTCTGTCTGTCTTTCTGTCTGTCTCTCCCTATCACGCTCTCTATCTGCTTATCTCTCTGTCTCCGTCACTCTCTCTCTGTCTCGGTCATTCTCTGTCTATCTCTATCGCTCTCTTTGTCTCTCTCTCTGTTTTATCTCGATCTCTCTTTCTCTGCTTGTCTGTCTGTCTCTCTCTCTCTCTGTCGCTCTCTCGATCACTCTCTCTCTCTCTTTCTCTCTGTCGCTCAGTCTATCTATTTCTGTGGTTCACTCGATATCTCTCTTCTGTCTTCTCACCCTCCCTCTTTTTTCTCTATCAGATTTTTACGCCTCAGTATCCACCCCCCTCTCTCCTGCGTGTTCTCGCCCAGCTCTCTCCCCATATCTCCTTGACTCTATCTTTCTTTACTTTTTTTTTGTCGGAGAGACAGAGAAACAGAAAAGGGGGAGGGGAAGGTAAGCAAGCAGCGAGGCTAGGGTTGGAGATAACAGTGACTGTAGCTGATTTTTTATTAAGGAAATAAACCTTTAGCTCTCCGGAGCATATCTCACGTGATACTATGAATTACAAATGTATTTGAATCCTACTCTATGGAAATGCTGAACTAAGTTTCTACCGAGCTGCTATAATGTGTCTTGAAGTTTGTCTGTCTATTTATCTAGCTACCTATCTATTTGTTTATCTACCCATCCATTGAACTGTCTAATTATCTACTCATCTATTTGTTTGTCCGTCTATTTATGTACCCACTTACCTGTCTGTCTCTCTGTCTACCCATTTCTATCTCTCTATCTCTCTAAATATCCATCCTAGCTATCTTTCTATCCATACCTATCTATCTGCATGTCTATTTATCTATCTGTATATATTGCTATCTCTATCACTCTATATCTTTCTCTATATCTCTCTCTCTCTTTATCTCTCTTTATACCTATATAAGTATTTATTTACATATATTCTTATCTCGCTCTACATTTTTCTCTTTATCAATCCATCTCTCTCTATGTCTATCTTTCTATCTACACCTCTCTCCATCTATCTCTCCCCATTTCTTTCTCTTTATCCGTATACTGTATCGCTCTCTCTGTATCTCTCTCTGTATCTCTCTCTCTGTATCTCTCTCTCTGTATCTCTCTCTCTGTATCTCTCTCTCTGTATCTCTCTCTCTGTATCTCTCTCTGTATCTCTCTCTGTATCTATCTACATCTATCCCCCTCTCTATTTTTCTATGTATCTTCCTCTGTCTATCCATCTACCTTAACCTACTTCTATCTATCTATATCTCTCTATCTCTCTATTTCTTTCTCTTTATCCGTCTACCTCTCCCTCCATGACTATGTCTCTATATCTCTCTATCTTGCTATCTTTATCCATCTACCTCTTTCCATTTATCTATATCTATCTCTCTATTGTTTTCTCTTTATCCATCTCTCTCTCTCTGTATCTCTCTATATCTATACCTATTCCCCCTCTCTATCTTTCTACATATCTTCCTCTATATATCCATCTATCTCTATCTATACCTCTACTTCCCTCTACCTATATCCATCCATCTCTCTATTTCCTTCTCTGTATCCATCTACCTCTCCCTCTATGACTATGTCTCTATATCTCTCTATATGTCTATCTTTATCTATCTACCTCTTTCCATCTATCTATATCTATCTCTCTATCTTTCTATCTCCATCTATCTCCATCTATCTATCTCCCTCTCTCTGTAAATGTAACTATCAATGTTTGTTCATCCATAGTTTGTCAGCGTTATCTTTTCCTGTCCTGATGAATTGTAAATGTAAGATTTATTTGAACATCACAATTTCACAGCGAGGAACATGTTTGTGGATTACCAGTAAGCATCATGGTGTGTCTTACTGAGACAAAAATAAAGTCCTTTCAACCCCTCGTCGTCAATTCAAAACACCTTTTCCCCTTGGAACAGACCTGTACTCATTTCTATCTGTGTCAGTTGTCAAAGTATATTGAGTGTCAATCTATACACATGTATTTTTAATTACTCATTTGTGTGTTTTATTCAGAAGGAGGTCATTGGTCTACATATGAAGCCAATGTTGCATTAGAACTCAGAGATTCTGACCAATTTGGGACGCTCTTTTCTATTTCTCCTCCCCAACTCTTCCTCCCATTCTTATATTTCCCACAGGAATTTTGGATAAGAGAGAATGCACGTGCGTATGTTGGGGTGGGGAGGTGTGGAGGAGGTTTGTTGGAGGACGGAAAGAGCGAGGGAAAGGAAACAGAAATTGGCGGAGGGCGTCAGGAGAGAGATTGGGAGCGGGATGGAATGGAGTGGAGGGGGAAGAGACCTGGAGAGGGATAGGGAGAGGGAGACTGGGGGAGCGAGAATGGGAGAAGGAGGTAGAGCGAGAGTTTTGTGAAAGGAGGGAGCAAGAGACTGAGGGAGGGAGATAGCGAGAGACTAGAGTCATAGAGATGTACAGCACAGAAACAGACCCTTCGGTCCAACTCGCCCATGCAGACCAGATATCCTAACCTAATCTAGTCCCATTTGCCATCACGTGGACCATATTCCTCTAAACCCTTCCTAATAAAATGCTATAATTGTAACAGCCTCCACCACCTCCCCTGGCAGACCATTTCGTCCAAGCACCACCCTCTGCATGATAAGGTTGCCCCTTAGGTCCCTTTTACATATTTCCCCTCTCACTCTAAACTTATGCCCCTCTAGTTCTGGACTCCCCCACCCCAGGGGGAAAAGACCTTGTCTATTTACCCTATCCATGCCTCCTCATGATCTTATAAACCTCTATAGGGTCACCCCTCAGCCTCCGACGCTCCAGGGAAAACAGCTCCAGCCTATGCAGCCTCTCCCTGTAGCTCAAACCCTCCAACATCCTTGTCAATCTTTTCTGAACCCTTTCAAGTTTCACAACATCCTTCCGATAGGAAGGAGACCAGAACTGCACACAATATTCCAAAGATGGCCCCTAACCAATGTCCTGTACAGCTGCAACATGACCTTCTAATTCCTGTACTCAATGCGCTGGAAAGCATACCAAATGCCTTCTTCACTCTCCTATCTACCTGCGACTCCACTTTCAAGGAGCTATGAACCTGCACTCCAAGGTCTCTTTGTTCAGCAACACTCCCTAGGACCTTGCCATTAAGTGTATAAGTCCTGCTAAGATTTGCTTTCCCAAAATGCAGTCACTCGCATTTATCTGAATTAAACTCCATCTGCCACTTCTCGGCCCATTGGCCCATCTGGTCCAGATCCCGTTGTAATCTGAGGGAACCCTCTTCGCTGTCCACTACACCTCCAATTCTGGGGTCATCTGCAGAGAGGGAGAGAGAGATCGTTAAAGTGGGTAGACAGACTGGGAGAGGGAGTTTGAGGGAGTGAGAGACTGGGGGAGGGGGAAGCAAGTGACTGGAGAGGGAGCAATAAAGGGCGAGGGAGGAAAAGAGGGATGGGGAGGAGAACGTGGGAGAGAGAGAGAGATGGGGGAGAGAGTGTGCGTGTGTGAGAGAGAGGAGTGAGACTGCGGGAGGGAGTTAGAGATTAAAGAAGTGGAAGAATGAAGTAAGATAGAAATCCCAGCCCCCAGTAGAGTGTTGAAAAAAGAGGGGGCGCAGAAATAGAGAGTGGAAGAATGAGAGAGGGGAGAACGACAGAAAGAGGGAGAGAAAGAAAGAGTAAGGAGAAGTGGGAGTGGAAGAGAGAGAGAGATTGGGAGGGGTAGACAGTACAAGTGAGAGGGTGAGAATGGGGAAAAGGGGGAAGAAAGAGAGTGGGGAGCAGTTGGGAGTGGAAGAGAGAGGGGTGAAGAGAGAGGGAGTGAGGGAGAAAGTACAAATGGAAGAGGGAGTGCACGAGGAAGTGAGAGAAAGAGTGAAAAAGTGAGAGTGGGAGAAGGAGAGAGAGCAAGTGAGAAAGTGCGAGAGAGATAGAGAAAGTGAGAGTGAGTAGAAGAGGAAGGGAGCAAGTGGGAGTGATAGAGTGAGAAAGTGAGTGTGGAAGAAAAAATGGTGGGAGAAAGGGGAAGACAGAGTGGGAGAGAGAGGTGGGGAGAGAGAATGAGATGGAGAGAGAATGAGGTGGGAGAGAGAGAGTTGGGAGGGAGGGAGCGAGTCTGTGAGAGTGGAACATAGAGAGATGAGAGTGAAAAATTGAGAGTTGGAGAGAGAGACGGTGAGAAAGCGAGAGTGGGAGAGGGAAGAGGGAGAGAATGAGAATGTGAGTGGGAGAGAGAGGGTGAGAAGGTGAGAGTGGGGGAGAATGAGAAGGTGAGAGTGGGAGAGAGAGGGTGAGAAGGTGAGAGTGGGAGAGAGAATGAGAAAATGAGAATGGGAGAGAGTGAGAGCGGGAAAGCTAGAGTGCAAAAGAGAGAGAGAAAGAGAGTGCGAAAGTGAGAAAGTGAGAGTGGGGGAGAGTGAGAAGGTGAGAGAGAAAGAGAAAGTGAGAATGGGAGAGAGTGAGAGTGAGAAGGTGAGAGTGGGAGAAAGACTGAGACAGTGAGAGTGGAGAGAGAGAGAAAATGAGAGTGGGAAAGGGAGAGTGAGAGTGCACGAGAGAGAAAAAGTGAGAGCGGGAGGGAGAGTGAGAGAGTGAGAGTTTGACAGAGTGAATGAGAAAGTGAGGGTGAGAGAAAGTGAGAGTGAGCGACAGAGTTGACGCGGGAGTTGACAGAAGAAGAGCATGACTCGGTTGGGTCGAGGTCACGGAAACTCCCAGGCTTTTCCCCGGGCCCTCAGCTGGGAGGTAGACAGCCCAGCTTGCTGGCAGTTTGGATTGGTCGCCGCCGATCACGTGGGTCGGGGGCTCGGCTATCCAGTATGTCCCTGTGTTCAGAGTCTATGTATCCAGAGTCTGACTGGACCCACCGGCGGATCTGACAAGAGAGCTCCAGGGTGCACGGCAGCTGGAGGAAAGGAGCTCCCCACCCCCAAGTTTCTACATCTCATTTTGTTTTGAGGGGGAGGGGAGGCAACTGGGGAAATCCGCGTTTGTGTGTGAGAGGCAGAGTGTGTGTATGTGCGTGTGTGTAAGTATGGAAGAGAGAGAGAAATAGAGTGTATGTGTGAGAAAGTGAGAGAAAGAGGGAGAAAGACAGTGTGTATATGTGAGAGAGAGAAAGAGGGAGAGAAATAGCGTGTATGTGTGTGTGTGAGAAAAAGAGGGAGAGAGACAGTGTGTATGTGTATGAGAGAGAGAGGGAGAGAGACAGTTTGTATGCGTGTGAGAGAGAGAGAGAAAGAGGGAGAGAGACAGTGTGTGTATGAGAGAGAGACTTTGTGTGAGAGAGAGAAAGAGGGAGAGAGAAAGTGTGTGTGTGAGAGAGAGAAAGGGAGAGAGACAATGTGTGTGTATATGAGCGAGCGAGAGTGTGTGTGTGTATGTGTGTGAGAGAATGTGTGTATGAGAGAGGGAAAGAGAGACTGTGTGTGTGAGAGAGAGAGAGAAAGAGGGAGAGAGACAGTGTGTATGTGTGTGTGAGAGAAAGAAAGAGGGAGAGGGACAGTGTGTATGTGTATGAGAGAGAGAGGGAGAGAGACAGTTTGTATGCGTGTGAGAGAGAGAGAGAAAGAGGGAGAGAGACAGTGTGTGTATGAGAGAGAGACTTTGTGTGAGAGAGAGAAAGAGGGAGAGAGAAAGTGTGAGAGAGAGAGAGAAAGGGAGAGAGACAGTGTGTGTGTATGTGAGCGAGCGAGTGTGTGTGTATGTGTGTGAGAGAGTGTGTGTATGAGAGAGGGAAAGAGAGACTGTGTGTGTGAGAGAGAGAGAGAAAGAGGGAGAGAGACAGAATATGCATGTGAGAGACACACAGGGTATGTGAGAGAAAGAGAGAGAGACACCGTAAGAGAGAGAGGGAGAGAGAAAGAGGGACAGAGACTGTGTGAGTGAATGCATGTGTGTGAGAATGGATGTGACGGGGAGTGCGTGATAACGTGAGTGTGTGTGAGACAGTGTGTTAGTGTGAGAGAAGAGAGATGTGTCTGAGTGCGTGTGAGTGTATGTGCGTGTGACAGTGTGAATAAGTGCGCGAGTGTATGAATGCTTGTGTGAATATGCGCACGTGTCATTGTGTGTGTGTGTCAGACAGAGAGAACGAGTTTGGGAGAGTGTGTGTTTGGATGCGTGTGTATATGTGTGTGTGTGTGTGTCTATCTTGTGAAGTCTGCCTGTGTATGTGTGTGTGAGTTAGAGGGTGTTCCCCCTCCCCTTCCCCACATTCCCCACCCCTTGTGGGATCGTGCTGGGAGATGGAACGTGCGGCCCAGTTCAACCTGAGGAGCGGGGGAACGCCTTGACATCTTCCGAACCAACGCTCCCCAACCTCAACCACTCATCAAGACCCGGATCTAAGGCAGGGAGCCGCGGGGAGCGCTGCATCCGGGGCAGCTGCTCCCGCCTCTACGTCAACCCTCTGGGCAACGTACAAGCCGCGTCCCCTTCCACTGGTGCACCCGTCAGCAATGAACTGGATGTTGGATTGGGAGGTCAGTGGGTTACTCTGACCCTCTCTCTCTGGTCCTGGTGTTGTCTTTGTGTAGGGGAGGAGCTGGGAGATGAATGGGGCGTGCTCTCCCTTTGGACCAATGTGGTTGGTGAACGGCCCGGCATGGGGATGATAGTGCCTTCCCCACCCATGGCGCGGGAGAGGCATTGGATTTCCTTTCGCCCCGCCCACCCACTCCCATGGGGGGGGGGACGACAGCCAATGAGCGGAGAGGGCGGGCAGGTGCTGACCTTTGACCCCACCCCCCCAACTCCCTTTGGAGCCAATGGCGGGGACCCGCCCAGTCATCTTCGTTATGTGATCTCGTCGTCATCAGGACCCCGCCTGCGTCATATCCCGTTGCGGCCATCAGGTTCCCGCGAACCAATCAGGACAGCCCACTTCCTATTCCCCCCCTTCCCCCCCCCCGCACCTCTCTGCCCCCCCTGCCCGGTTCCCTACCCATCCACTTCCTTCTCCTCCCAACCCCATCTCTCCTCTCCTCAACCGCCACGCCCGTCCCTCGCCCCTCTCCTCCTTCCCCACCATCTCCACTACCCAGCTCTTCCCCTCACACTCTCCCCTCCACTAGGGGTCTGTCCAACAATTACAAATGATAACTGAGAAGCACGTGGCTCAGGGGTTAGGCCTGCTGCCTGGGTTTGGATCCCACCCTCGGGCCACTGTCTGTCTGTGTGGAGTTTGAATATTCTCCCCCTTGAGTCTGCGTGGGTTTCCTCCCAGTGCTCTGGTTTCCTCCCACAGTCCAAAGATGTACAGGTTAGGGTGGGATTGGCCGTGCTAAATTGTCCCGTAGTGCATGGGGATGTGCATGTTAGGGTGGATTGGTCGTGCTAAATTGTCCCCGTAGTACCCAGGGATGTGCAGGTTAGGGTGGATTGGCCGTGCTAAATTGTCCCGTAGTGCCTGGGGATGTGCAGGTTAGGGTGGGATTTGCCGTGCTAAATTGTCCCATAGTGCCCAGGGATGTACAGGTTAGGGTGGGATTGGCCGTGCTAAATTGTCTTGTAGTGCCCAGGGATGTGCAGGTTAGGGTGGATTGGCTGTGCTAAATTGTCCCGTAGTGCCCAGGGATGTGCAGGTTAGGGTGGGATTTGCCGTGCTAAATTGTCCCGTAGTGCCCAGGGATGTACAGGTTAGGGTGGGATTGGCCGTGCTAAATTGTCCTGTAGTGCCCAGGGATGTGCAGGTTAGGGTGGATTGGTCGTGCTAAATTGTCCCCGTAGTGCCCATGGATGTTCAGGTTAGGGTGGGGATTGGCCGTGCTAAATTGTCCCCGTAGTGCCCACGGATGTTCAGGTTAGGGTGGGGATTGGCTGTGCTAAATTGTCCCCGAAGTGCCCAGGAATGTGCAGGTTAGGATGGATTGGCCATGCTAAATTGTTTCCGTAATGCCCAGGAATGTGCAGGTTAGGGTGGGTTGGCTGTGGGAAATGCTGGGTTACAGGGATGTGAGGTTAGGATGGATTGGCCATGGGAAATGCTGGGTTACAGGGATGAGGTAGTTAGGTGGGATTGGCCGTGGGAAATGCTGGGTTACAGGGATGTGCGGGTTAGGGTGGGATTGGCTGCGGGAAATGCTGGGTTACAGGGATGAGGTAGTTGGGTGGGATTGGCCGTGGGAAATGCTGGGTTACAGGGATGTGCGGGTTAGAGTGGGAGTGGCTGTGGGAAATGCTGGGTTACAGGGATGTGCGGGTTACAGTGGGAGTGGCTGTGGGAAATGCTGGGTTACAGGGATGTGCGGGTTACAGTGGGAGTGGCTGTGGGAAATGCTGGGTTACAGGGATGAGGTACTTGGGTGGGATGCTCATGCGCCAAGTGGCCCACTTCCACACTGTGTGGATTGTATGATGTATGATATAACATAGACCTAGGAAGATAGAGGAAGGGAAGCTCAGAGATCTAAAAGGTAAAGAGACGTACAGATAGTGAGAGAGGCAGGCAGACATACACACAGTGAGAGACAGAGAGTGAAAAAGACACATACATACACAGAGAGAAGAAGAGAAAGACAGAAAGAGGGGCAACGTTTTCACACATGGTTAGGATGAATAGTCAAGGTCTTTTCCCCAGGGTAGGGGAGTCTAAAACTAGAGGGGCATAGGTTTAGGGTGAGGGGGGAAAGATTTAAAAGGGACCTAAGGGGCAACTTTTTCACACAGAGGGTGGTGCGTGTATGGAATGAGCTGCCAGAGGATGTGATGGAGGCTGGTACAATTGCAACATTTAAGAGGCATTTGGATGGGTATATGAATAGGAAGGGTTTGGAGGGATATGAGCCGGGCGCTGGCAGGTGGGGACTAGATTGGGTTGGGATATCTGGGTCGGCACGGACGGGTTGGACCGAAGGGTGTATCCATGCTGTACATCTCTATGACTCTATGAAACAAGTGGACAAAAAAACTGTGGATGCTGGAACTCAGAAACAAAAGCACAAGTTGCTGGGAAAACTCTGCAACTCTGGCAACATCTGTGCTGGGTCTCGAGACCCTTCTGCAGAACTGTTCTGAGGTTCTGCACCTGAAAGTTAAATCTGTTTCTCTCTGAAGAAACCAGGGGTGAGGGATGTTTGTAAGAGAGAGTGTGTGTGTGGGGGGGGGGGAGGGGGGTGAGAGTGGGACAGAGAAGAGAAAGTCATAGAGAGGTTCAGCACGGAAACAGACCCTTCGGTCCAACTCGTCCGTGCTGACCCAGATATCCTAACCTAATCTAGTCTCCATTTCTCAGCACTTGGCCCTTATCCATCTCAAAACTTGCTATTCGTGTCCCCGTCCAGATGCCTTTTAAATGTTGGAAATGTAGCAACCTCCACCACTTCCTCTGGCAGATCGTTCCAAACACGCACCACCCTCTGTTCTGAAGAGCCCTTCATCAGGAATGAGGCTTGTGGGCCAGGGGTTGGAGAGATAAATGGGACGGGGTGTGAATCTGGGGTGAAGGGAACTGAGAGTGTGATAGGTAAATGCAGGTGGGGGTAATGATGGTAGGTTGGAGAGCAAATAGGTGGGAAGGAAGATGGACAGGTAGGGTAAGTCTCGACAGTTATAGAATAATAAAATGCCTACAGTATGGGAATAGGCCATTCAGTCCATCTAATCCACACTGAACCTCCAAAGAGCATCCCCACCCAGTCCCAGCCCCTCCCATCATATCCCTGTAACCCTGCCATAAGGGGTCCTGTCAAATGCTTTAGACAAGCCAATGTAGATAACATCCACTGCCTTCCCCTCACCAATCATCTTCATCATCACCTTGAACTCAACCAAGTTTGTGAGACAAGATTCTCCCTGCCTGAAACCATGCGGAATACCCCGCAGTAGGACAGTTCTCCAAATGCAAGTAAATCTTGTCCCTGAGAATCTACCCCAATAATTTCCCTGCACTGACGTAAGGCTCCAGGCTGTGGTAGTGTTTGAGGCTAGGCAAAGGACGTGTGGGGCAGAGGTTGGACAGACGGGTGAGTGCGCACATAAGGGAGTGTGATAGCCATTGGCAGAGCACCAACTGAGGGTGGGCACTTCACGTAGTCAATGGTTTGCCCCGTCTCGGCTTCAGTATCGATTCCGTTTTGCCCTCTGGGGCACGCGGTCTGATGACAGGGTGCTGCAGGGATGTGGTTCCCTTTGGGGTCATGCTGTGACATCCAAGGTGTCCCAACTCCACCTTTTTTCAGAACCCTCAAAGCCCCTCCCTCAATTCACCTCCTCCAAGGATTTGTCTTGGCTTTGAAAGTTATTGTAAAATCTGCTTCTGGGTATAAGGTCACAAACAGCAACACAACTCACTGCTGAAGATGAGATAGATTATATCAGTGATACAGCTCTCGCTATCTGTCACCTAAGGGGTTGATACTGCTTTGGTTCTGTAGACACTATTGAGGAATGCAGGTCCCTCCTGGGGTGGTGGTGACATCTGTGTGTGTGTGTGTGTGTGTGTATATGTGTATGTGTCTGTGTGCGCACGCGTGAGAGAGTGCTCAGGTCCTGTCTGTGTATGTATATGTGTAAATGTGAGTTGTGTGAGTGTGCCAAAATCCTGTATTTACATGTATATAAGTGTGAATCTATGTTTAAATGTGTGTGTGTGTGTGTGCGCGCAAATGCCTGAATCCTATCTGTGTGTGTATAATTGTGAATGCGAGTGTAAGAGAGAGTGCCTGAATTGTGTATTTGTGTGAGTGTGTATACATTGGTGTGAATGTGAGAGTGTCTGTATCCTGTAATTGTGTGTCTTTATTACTGTGAATGTGTATGAGTGCGAGAGTACCCAACTCCTGTATTTGTGTGTATGTAAGAGTAAAAGTAAGTGTGTGTGTGTGTGAGAGAGAGAAAGAGAGAGTGAGTGCCTGTGCCCTGTATTTGTGTGTGAGTGCCAGTATCCTGTATTTGAATGAGAGCATTTCTATATCCAGTATTTGTGTGAGACAGTGTCTGTATCCTGCATTTGTGTGTGACAGGGTGCCTGTATCCTGTATTTGTGTGTGTGAGTGTGTTGGTATCCTATATGTGTGTGAGAGTGCATGTATCCTGTATTTGTGTGTGAGAGAATGCCTGTATCCTGTATTTGTGTGTGTGAGTGTCTGTATCCTGTATTTGTGTCTGTGAGAGAGTGTCTGTATCCTGTATTTTTATGTGTGAGAGAGTGCCTGTATCCTGTATTTGTGTGTGAGAGTGCCTGTATCCTTTTCTTGTGTGTGTGAGAGTGCCTGTATCCTGTATTTGTGTGTGTGAATGTGTCTGTATCCTGTATTTGTGTGTGTGTGAGAGAGTGTCTGTATCCTGTATTTGTGTGTGTGAGAGTGCCTGTATCCTGGTATTTATGTGTGAGAGTGTGTCTGTATCCTGTATTTGTGTGTGTCTGTATCCAGTATTTGTGTGTGAGAGAGTGCCTGTATCCTGTATTTGTGTGTGAGACAGTGCCTGTATCCTGTATTTGTGTGTGAGTGTGTCTGTATCCTGTATTTGTGTGAGTGAGTGCCTGTATCCTGTATTTGTGTATGAGACTGTCTGTATCCTGTATGTGTGTGTGTGAGAGAGTGCCTGTATCCTGTATTTGTGTGTGTGAGAGTGCCTGTATCCTGTATTTGCGTGTGTGTCTGTATCCTGTATCTGTGCCTGAGAGAGTGTCTGTATCCTGTATTTGTGTGTGATAGTGTCTGTACCCTGTATCTGTGTGTGTGAGAGTGCCTGTATCCTGTATTTGTGTGTGAGAGAGTGTCTGTATCCTGTATTTGTGTGTATGAGTGTCTGTATCCTGTATTTGTGTGTGTGATAGTGTCTGTATCCTGAATTTGTGTGTGAGAGAGAGTGTCTGTATCCTGTATTTGTGTGTGTCTGTATCCTGTATTTGTGTGTGAGAGAATGCCTGTATCCTGTATTTGTGTGTGTGAGTGTCTGTATCCTGTATTTGTGTCTGTGAGAGAGTGTCTGTATCCTGTATTTTTGTGTGTGAGAGAGTGCCTGTATCCTGTATTTGTGTGTGAGAGTGCCTGTATCCTGTACTTGTGTGTGTGAGAGTGCCTGTATCCTGTATTTGTGTGTGTGAATGTGTCTGTATCCTGTATTTGTGTGTGTGAGAGAGAGTGTCTGTATCCTGTATTTGTGTGTGTGAGAGTGCCTGTATCCTGGTATTTATGTGTGAGAGTGTGTCTGTATCCTGTATTTGTGTGTGTCTGTATCCAGTATTTGTGTGTGAGAGAGTGCCTGTATCCTGTATTTGTGTGTGAGACAGTGCCTGTATCCTGTATTTGTGTGTGAGTGTGTCTGTATCCTGTATTTGTGTGAGTGAGTGCCTGTATCCTGTATTTGTGTATGAGACTGTCTGTATCCTGTATGTGTGTGTGTGAGAGAGAGTGCCTGTATCCTGTATTTGTGTGTGTGAGAGTGCCTGTATCCTGTATTTGTGTGTGTGTCTGTATCCTGTATCTGTGCCTGAGAGAGTGTCTGTATCCTGTATTTGTGTGTGATAGTGTCTGTACCCTGTATTTGTGTGTGTGAGAGTGCCTGTATCCTGTATTTGTGTGTGAGAGAGTGTCTGTATCCTGTATTTGTGTGTGTGAGTGTCTATATCCTGTATTTGTGTGTGTGATAGTGTCTGTATCCTGAATTTGTGTGTGAGAGAGAGTGTCTGTATCCTGTATTTGTGTGTGTCTGTATCCTGTATTTGTGTGTGTGTGTCTGTATCCTGTATTTGTGTGTGTGTGTCTGTATCCTGTATTTGTGTGTGTGTGTGTCTGTATCCTGCATTTGTGTGTGAGAGTGCCAGTATCCTGTATTTATGTGTAAGAGAGTATCTGTATCCTGTATTTGTGTGTAAGAGAGTGTCTGCATCCTGTATTTGTGAGTGAGAGGGTGTCTGTATCCTGTATGTATGTGTGTGAGAGTGCCTGTATCTGTATTTGTGTGTGAGAGAGTATCTGTATCCTGTATTTGTGTGTGAGAGTGTGCCTGTATCCTGTATTTTTGTATGACAGAGTGTCTGTATCCTGTATTTTGTATGAGAGAGTGCCTGTATCCTGTATTTGTGTGTGAGAGGGTGTCTGTATCCTGTATTTGTGTGTGAGAGGGTGTCTGTATCCTGTATGTATGTGTGTGAGAGTGCCTGTATCTGTATTTGTGTGTGAGAGAGTGTCTGTATCCTGTATTTGTGTGTGTGAGTGTCTGTATCCTGTATTTGTGTGTGAGAGTGTGCCTGTATCCTGTATTTTTGTATGACAGAGTGTCTGTATCCTGTATTTTGTATGAGAGTGCCTGTATCCTGTATTTGAGAGTGTGTCTGTATCCTGTATTTGTGTGTGTGAGAGTGTCTGTATCCTGTATTTATGTGTGAGAGGGTGTCTGTATCCTGTATTTGTGTGTGAGAGGGTGTCTGTATCCTGTATTTATGTGTGAGAGAGTGCCTGTATTCTGTATTTGCCTGTATGTAAGTGTGAATGACAGTATGTGTGTGCCTGAATTCTATATTTATGTGTGTTTATACACATGAGTGTGTGTGAGACGGTGCCTGTGTTTGTATGTATTGGATAAGTGTGAATCTGAGTGTTTGTGAGGGAGTGCCTGTATCCTGTATTGTGTGAGTGTAAGTGTAAATGTGAGTGTGCGAGAGAGGTGGAAAAAACCGTGAGCGTGCCTCCGTCCTGTGTTTGTATCCCTGACATGTACACTCCACACAAACACACACACGTACAGGATGCAGACACTCTCTTTCACCTGAAGGGGCAGCGTTCCGAAAGCTTGTGATTTCAGCTTAACCTATTGGACCAATAACCTGGTGTCCAGTGACTTCTGACTTTGTCCACCCCAGTCCAACACAGGCACCTCCACATCCTCTGTGTGTGTGTGTGTGTATGTGTGTGTGTGTGTGTGTGTGAGAGAGAGAGAGAGATTGTGTGTGTAAGAGACAGAGAGACACAGAGAAAGATTGTGTGTGTGTGAGAGAGAGAGAGATTGTGTGTGTGTGAGAGAGAGAGATTGTGTGTGTGTGTGTGTGAGAGAGAGAGAGAGAGATTGTGTGTGTGTGTGAGAGAGAGAGAGAGGGGGAGAGAGAGACAGAATGTGCGACCGTAAGGGTGCCTGTGTCCTGTAAGTGCGTGAGAGAGGGAGAGAGAGAATGATGGAGTGGAAATATGAGATTCCTAAACCGTGTGTGTGTGTGAGAGAGAGAGAGAGAGAGAGAAAGATTGTGTGTGTTGTGTGTGTGTGAGAGAGAGAGAGATTGTGTGTGAGAGAGATACAGAGACAGAGAAAGATCGTGTGTGAGAGAGAGATTGTGTGTGAGAGAGACACAGGGAATTGTGTGTGTGAGAGAGAGACAGAGAAAGAGACAGAGAAAGATTTTGTGTGTGTGTGTGTTTGATTCTCAAACGTCTTTATGTGGGTAGGGGTGTAAGCTTGAGACTTCATTTCGTTTCGATTAATTAAAGTTGAACAGAAATGCATTCACTTAAAAAGAGAAGGGAAAAAAACGACACTGCAAACACTCGCACTGAGTGTATTAAATGCGAGACGGTACAGGGACACTCCGAGAAATCTTTGCGGAAAGACTTCTCAACTTTAAAAAGAAAAGAACAGAAGTAATTTCCTGCCTCCCCGAGCTAGAGGAAACTGTGATGGGGGCTAATCTGTTTTTTTAAAAATGAAGGAAGGTCTGGTTTCAGCTCGCTGGCTCAGATTAACCAGACGCCGAGGAACATAAGCGTGGATCTTATTCCCTGTCTGACACAAAAACTGCAGACGATTCTCTCTCTCTCTCTCTCTCTTTCTCAATCTCTCTCTCTCTCTCTGTCTCAGCCTCTCATTGCAACCCCCCACCCCCACCCCAGATACCGGAGTCAGCCCGGAAGTCGGGGCTTGTTGCCAGGAAAACAAACCAAAAAGATCCTACGACTCACCCAAGTCTCTCTTGCCCCCAGTCCCAACTCAGACGCTGCCAAAATACTGGTCAAACTTCATACGGAGACGGGAAAGGTTAGATTGACGAATTCGTTTATTTCTCTTAAAAATTAAACGTAAAAATTTGAGAAGGGGGGGGGTGCAGAGTCTATTTGTCCTTTTTTTAAAAAAAAATATACAGGTCGAGTGTGGGTTAGGGGGGGGAATTATCTCCATTTTCATTTTAGCTCTCTCTGACGTTCAGCAACCCTGCAATGCCTCTGAGAACAACAGAAACACGTATATTCTTGCTGTAACTTAAACGACCAGCTTAAACCACTCACCTCCTACACTTTAACTATGTTCAATCGGCTTTAATGACAAATCCGAACCCAGTGATGCCGATTTTTTTTTAAGGCGGTATGTATGTTTAAAAAATACGACATGAATTAAAAGTTACATTGAAAATTATCGCTTTTACCGAAATCATTAGTTACCGTTTGCTCCTGGGTGATAGATTTTTCTTCCATTTGTACGTTTCCAATTCCAAAAATATGTGAGTTAGAGATTCCTTTTAAAATACAGATATAAATTATTATTTTCGCTAAAAGCGTTAACTCAGAGTGATGCACATTTTAAACAATATGTAGGTTTGTGATAACTAAAATGTCTTGCAGTGAGTAACAAGTTGGATTTAAAATATAAATTATTATTTTAGGTAAAAGCGTTAGCTCAGGGTGATGCACGTTTTAAACAATATGTAGGTTTGTAATAACTAAAATGTCTTGCAGTGAGTAACAAGTTGGATTTAAAATATAAATTATTATTTTAGGTAAAAGCATTAGCTCAGGGTGATGCACATTTTAAACAATATGTAGGTTTGTAATAACTAAAATGTCTTGCAGTGAGTAACAAGTTGGATTTAAAATATAAATTATTATTTTAGGTAAAAGCATTAGCTCAGGGTGATGCACATTTTAAACAATATGTAGGTTTGTAATAACTAAAATGTCTTGCAGTGAGTAACAAGTTGGATTTAAAATATAAATTATTATTTTAGGTAAAAGCATTAGCTCAGAGTGATGCACATTTTAAACAATATGTAGGTTTGTAATAACTAAAATGTCTTGCAGTGAGTAACAAGTTGGATTTAAAATATAAGTTATTATTTTAGGTAAAAGCATTAGCTCAGGGTGATGCACAATTTTAAACAATATGTAGGTTTGTAATAACTAAAATGTCTTGCAGTGACTAACAAGTTGGATTTAAAAAATAAGTTATTATTTTAGGTAAAAGCGTTAGCTCAGGGTGATGCACGTTTTAAACAATATGTAGGTTTGTAATAACTAAAATGTCTTGCAGTGAGTAAGAAATTGGATTTAAAATATAAATTATTATTTTAGGTAAAAGCGTTAGCTCAGGGTGATGCACATTTTAAACAATATGTAGGTTTGTAATAACTAAAATGTCTTGTAGTGAGTAACAAGTTGGATTTAAAATATAAGTTATTATTTTAGGTAAAAGCGTTAGCTCAGGGTGATGCACGTTTTAAACAATATGTAGGTTTGTAATAACTAAAATGTCTTGCAGTGAGTAACAAATTGGATTTAAAATATAAGTTATTATTTTAGGTAAAAGCGTTAGCTCAGGGTGATGCACATTTTAAACAATATGTAGGTTTGTAATAACTAAAATGTCTTGTAGTGAGTAACAAGTTGGATTTAAAATATAAGTTATTATTTTAGGTAAAAGCGTTAGCTCAGGGTGATGCACATTTTAAACAATATGTAGGTTTGTAATAACTAAAATGTCTTGTAGTGAGTAACAAGTTGGATTTAAAATATAAGTTACTATTTTAGGTAAAAGCGTTAGCTCAGGGTGATGCACAATTTTAAACAATATGTAGGTTTGTAATAACTAAATTGTCTTGCAGTGAGTAACAAGTTGGATTTTAAAAATAAGTTATTATTTTAGGTAAAAGCGTTAGCTCAGGGTGATGCACGTTTTAAACAATATGTAGGTTTGTAATAACTAAAATGTCTTGCAGTGAGTAACAAATTGGATTTAAAATATAAATTATTATTTTAGGTAAAAGCGTTAGCTCAGGGTGATGCACGTTTTAAACAATATGTAGGTTTGTGATAACTAAAATGTCTTGCAGTCTTGAAAATAGATGTAAATCTTTTTTTTAACCAAAAGCGTTAGCTCAGAGTGTCTCACATTTTAAATAAAATGTAACTTTGTAACATCTAAAATGTGCTAGAAGTTAAATTATGAACGATACATGAAATGTCCCTTTAAGTAAAACCATTAGCGCTCAGTGACACAGATTTTAAACAATTTGTAAGTTTGCAACGCGTTGGTGTGAGTAAAAGTTGTATTTAAAATAGATACGTAAAGTATTATTTTAGCTGAAAAGGGTAATTCACACGAACACAGATTTTGAACAATGTGTAAGTTCGCAATATCTAAAATATGCTAGTCTGATTAAAAATGTTGTATTTAAAATAGACATGAATTATTATTTATAATGAAAGCTTTAGCTCACAGTGACGCACGTTTTAAATAATATGGAATTTTCATAAGGTTTAGATTGTGTTAGTTTGAGTCAGAAATTGCATTAAGAAGGATCTATAAAATAATGTTTTATGTAAAACCATGAGAGTTCAGCGGCACACCGTTTGAACTATATGTAAGTTTGTAATATCTAAAATATGTTAGTCTGTGTAAAAGGTTGCATTAAATATAGGTATCTTTTTTTTTTAACCAAACGCGTTAGCTCAAAGTGAGGCACATTTGAAACAATATCTAAGTTTGTAAATGTAAATTATTTTAGTGTCAGTTAAAAGTTACATTAAGAAGCATAAAATAAAAATTTTACATAAAAGTATTAGCGCTCAGTGATGCCTTATTTCAAAAACAATGTGCAGGCTTGTAACACCGAAAATGTGTTAGTGTGAGTTAAAAGTTGCATTCAGAGTAGATATACATTATTAACTTAGCTGAAAGCGGTAGCTCACGGTGACGCACACTTAACCAATGTGTTAGTTTGAGTAAAACGTTGCATTGAAAATAAACATATAAACGATTAGTTTTAAATGCAAGAGTTAGCTCAGAGTGACGCACATTTCAAACAATTTGTAAGTTTGTAACACCGGAACTCTGTGTTAAACGCTGCACTTAAAATTGTTGTAATTAATTAAAAACAAAAATCTTAGCTCAGAATGATGCACATTTTAAGCATATGCAAGGTTTTGACATCTAAAATATTTTAGCGTCAGTTAAAAGTTAAAGCAAAAATGATATAAAGTAGCATTTTAAATAAAATCATTAGCGCTCGGCGATGCCTATTTTTTTAAAAAAAGTATGTAAGTTTGTAACATCTAAAAACATTTTAGCTTCAGTTAAAAGTTACATCAAGGAACATAGATAAAGTAGCATTTTAAACAAACTCATTTCGCGCTCAGGGATGCCTATTTTAAACAATATGTAGGTCTATAACATCCCACAGCCTGAGTTAGAAGACACATTAAAAATAGGTATAAATTATCATTTTAAGTAAAATCAGGGACGCACATTTTAAACAATGTGTAGGCTTGTAATAGCTAAAATATCTTACAGTGAGTAACAAGTTGAATTTGAAATAGATATAAATTTTTATTTGTTTTAACTAAAAGCATTATCTCAGGGTGGCGCACGTTTTAAACCATATGCAGTTTGTAACATCTTAAATGTGTTACTGTGACTTAGAAGTTACATTACAAAGCGTATATGAAGTTGTATTTTAAATAAACTCATTAACGCTCGGGGACATACATTTTAAACCAGACTTAAGTTTGTAACACCCAGAATGTGTTAGTCCGAGTTAAAATTTGGATGTAAGATAGATATATGAAGTATATTTTAATTGTAAGTGTCAGCTGGCTCCCAGTCACATGCATTTTATACTTTATCTGACCGCGCTTCGTACAAAAGAATTGTGCAGCATGGGCTCAAGAGTTTTAATTAAAAGGTTTTTCTCCCATCCACTTAACTCCGACGCCCATTTCACGCACAGAGAGAGAGTTGTGGTAAATTGAAAAAAAAACCCATTTAGGTTAGGTTTGGGGTTACACAGACACGGTGAATTCCCCCCACCAAAACCCGCTCCAACCCCCCCCCCCCCCCACCCCACCTGGCAATCAGAAAGGCTGGGATTGAATAGTCTAGTCTTGCACTTGCTGGGGGGGGGGGAATAAACTCCTTCATTCGGTCGCCTTCCAATTCCCCGCCGGCACTCTCCCCTTCCCCCCCAGGATGAAGGAGCGACGCTCCGAAAGCTAGTGTGCTTCCAATTAAACCTGTTGGACTATAACCTGGTGTTGTGTGAATTTTAACTTTGTACACCCCAGTCCAGCACCGGCATCTCCGAATCATAACCTTCCCCCCCCCCCCCCCCCCCTCCCACCTCCCACCGTGTGCCTATTTCCCAGAGTCTCGCTTCCTACCTTGAAAGCAGTAATTAGGAATTAGACTGAAAGGGTGTCTCCATCTCAATTTATCTATCCTTCCATCCAGCCATCTATCCAATTCTAACTCTATTTCAGACATAGATTTCTTTCTCTATCTCGTCCCCCTTAACACTGTTAACATGTTATCTCTCAGTCACTGTTTATCTCCTCCCTATCCAACCGTGCAGTTAGAGTTAAATATTTAGCAACACACGGACACAAACACTCCAGATGTGTTCAGCAACGAATCTTCCGTCCTAAGCTGACAAAATGCGGTGGGGGACGGTGTAGATGGTGAGTGGCGGTAGATGTAAAGGGACTTCCGGGTAACTTTACAAAGAGTCATTTATTTGATACGTGCGTGAATGTGTGTGTGTGTTTGTGTCTTCTTCTGTATCAGTGTGTGTGTGTGTCCGCCTGAGAGTCTGTGTTTGCTATGACTCACACAATCATACGTACACACAATGTGTGTGTCTGTCTGTGTCAGGCTGTGTGCCTATGTCTACATATATGTGTGTGCATCTATGTGTGCGTGTGTCTGTCCGTGTTTGTGTGATTTACGCATGTGCGTGTGTATGTGCCTGTTTTGTGTCTATACCTGCGTGTGTCTGGCTGTGTCTATGTGTGTCTGTGCACGTGTGTGTGTCTGGCTGTGTCTATGTGTGTGTGTGTGCACGTGTGTGTGTGTCTGTGCACGTGTGTGTCTGTGTGTCTGTGCACGTGTGCGTATGTGTGTGTGTGTGTCTGGCTGTGTTTACGTGCCTGTGTGTGTGTGTGTGTCTGCTGTGTCTATGTGTGTCTGTGCATGTGTGTGCGTGTGTGTGTGTCTGGCTGTGGTCTATGTGCGTGTGTGTGTGTGTGTCTGCTGTGTCTATGTGTGTCTGTGCGTGTGTGTGTGTGTCTGCTGTGTCTATGTGTGTGTGTGTGTCTGGCTGTGTCTATGTGTGTGTGTGTGTGTGTGTGTGTGTGCACGTGTGTGTGTCCCTGCATTTTCTTACCCCCCTGTTTCAAACCAGGAACAATACAGCAATAACATCTTGCAGCAGTGTAAAAATATATTGGGGATTGTAAGTCCAGCCGGGCTGTAAATACTTGTTAATCCAAAGCTAAAAAAAACAATCCGGGTAATTATGTTTTGGAGACAAACGAACGAAAGGAATATCAGAATAAACAGAGTATGTTCGTTTTTACAAATAATTTAAACAATGGAATTTCCACTTTAGTTTTGAACATTGACGCGTTTATCTCTTCCTGTGGGTGAGGAACCGTACATAGTTCACCCAGTAAAACCTGCCCACACAGTTTCAATCTAAGTCAAGTACACAGATTTTAATTTTGATGAAGGGAAGAGGAATGTATTTTTTTTAAAAGACCTGGAAAATTCTCTGCAAGGGTACCTAGAATCTCTCTCTCTCGGTCTCTCTCCCTCTGTCTCTGTCTCTCCCTGTGTGTGTGTGTGTGCGTCTCCCCCTCTGTGTGCGTGTCTCTCTCTCTCTCTCCCTCTTTCTCTCTCTGTCTCTATCTCCCTCTCTCCCTCTCTGCCTCTGTTTTCTCTCTCTATGTCCCTCTGTGTGTGTCTGTCTCTGTCTCTGTCTGTCTTTCTCTCGCTGTGTGTGTCTCCCACTCTCCGTCTTTATCTCTCTCTCTATTTTTTCCGTCTCTCTCTCTCTCTCTCTATTTCTCTCTCTGTCTCTCTCTCGTGTTGTTTTCAAGACTGACGCGTTTGGCTGAGGGAACATGATTCAGAAAGTGTTCATTTTGTCTCTCACAGTCGGAGAGAGAGAGAGAGAAAGAGAGAGGGGAGAGACATGTATCCTGCGTTGTAAAATGTTATGCGTTTATGGAGCCAATATAAAACAATGCAAGATCGTAAATTAGACGGGAGTCTAAGTAACTGCTCGCATTTTCTACGGCTTGGCTTCAAACGCAACAGCGATGAAATATTTACGGCAGTTCGCCCCCAGAAAGCAGATGGTGCTCTGCACACACTCACCCGCAGACAGAACAGGCACACACACACAGAGACAGATACACACACGCACACACATACACATGGACACACACACAGCACATACATAGAGACAGAACACTCTTCCCCCCCCCCCCCCCCCACACACACACACAGCACACACAGAGACGAAAATTTTCCGCCACACACACCCAGACACATACACAGCTCACACATAGAGATGGACACCCTCCCCCACACACACAGACACATACACAGCAAATACATAGAGAGAGAAACTCTCCCCCCACCCCACACACACCCAGACACATACACAGCACACACATAGAGACAGAAACTCTCCCCCCGCCACACACACAGACACATACACAGCAAATACATAGAGACAGAAACCCTCCCCCACACACCCAGACACATACACAACAAATACATAGAGAGAGAAACTCTCCCCCCCACACACACACACAGACACATACACAGCACACACATAGAGAGAGAAACTCTCCCCCCCCACACACCCAGACACATACACAGCACACACATAGAGACAGAAACCCTCCCCCACACACCCAGACACATACACAGCAAATACATTGAGAGAGAAACTCTCCCCCCCACACACACCCAGACACATACACAGCACACACATAGAGAGAGAAACTCTCCCCCCCCCACACACCCAGACACATACACAGCACACACATAGAGACAGAAACCCTCCCCCACACACCCAGACACATACACAGCAAATACATAGAGACAGAAACCCTCCCCCACACACCCAGACACATACACAGCACACACATAGAGACAGAAACCCTCCCCCACACACCCAGACACATACACAGCAAATACATAGAGAGAGAAACTCTCCCCCCCCACACACACCCAGACACATACACAGCACACACATAGAGAGAGAAACTCTCCCCCCCCACACACCCAGACACATACACAGCAAATACATAGAGACAGAAACCCTCCCCCACACACCCAGACACATACACAGCAAATACATAGAGACAGAAACCCTCCCCCACACACCCAGACACATACACAGCAAATACATAGAGAGAAACTCTCCCCCCACACACACACACAGACACATACACAGCACACACATAGAGAGAGAAACCCTCCCCCCCCCACACCCAGACACATACACAGCACACACATAGAGACAGAAATTCTCCCCCCTCCACACAGCACATACATAGAGACAGAAACTCTCCCTTCCCACACACACCCAGACACATACACAGCAAATACATAGAGACAGAAACTCTCCCCCCCACACACAGCACATACATAGAGACAGAAACTCTCCCTTCCCACACACACCCAGACACATACACAGCAAATACATAGAGACAGAAACTCTCCCCCCCACACACAGCACATACATAGAGACAGAAACTCTCCCTTCCCACACACACACAGACACATACACAGCAAATACATAGAGACAGAAACTCTCCCCCCCAACACACAGCACATACATAGAGACAGAAACTCCCCTCCCACACACACAGCACATACATAGAGACAGAAACTCTCCCCCCCACACACAGCACACACATAGAGACAGAAACTCTCCCTTCCCACACACACACAGACACATACACAGCACACACATAGAGACAGAAACACTTCCCTCCCACACAGACACATACATAAAGAGAGAAACTCTCCCCCCCACACACACAGACACATACACAGCAAATACATAGAGACAGAAACCCTCCCCCCAACACACACAGACACATACACAGCACACACATAGAGACAGAAACTCTCCCCCCCACACACAGCACATACATAGAGACAGAAACTCTCCCCCCCACACACAGCACACACATAGAGACAGAAACTCTCCCCCCCACACACAGCACACACATAGAGACAGAAACTCTCCCCCCCACACACAGCACATACATAGAGACAGAAACTCTCCCTTCCCACACACACAGACACATACACAGCAAATACATAGAGACTGAAACTCTCCCCCCCACACACAGCACATACATAGAGACAAAAACTCTCCCCCCCACACACACAGACACATACACAGCACATACATAGACAGAAACCCTCCCCCCAACACACAGACACAGACACACACAGCACACACATAGAGACAGAAACTCCTCCCCCCCCCCGCACACACACGCACAGACACATATTCAGACACGCACATAGAGACAGACAGACTCTAACACACAGTCCGCCCCTGGCTCTGATCTGTAACGAGTCAGCCACAAAATATTGTTCGAATCTGCCCCACGCTTACCTTGTGTGAAGTAATTAAGTTTAATAAAACACACATCGTCACTCTCGCTGTATTGTACGTCTAGATGGGATCACAATAATTTATACCAGGGCATGTGTAAATCAACTGGTCAATTAGTCAACGGCGTGTAGCCTGTATTTTGTCTTTTTTTTTAATGAGCGAATTTTTCATGTCCAACCACTCAATGGCAGAGTTTAAAATTGAGTGACAGAGAGAGAGAGACACACACACACAGTGACAGAAGGGGAGAGGGACAGAGAGAGAGAGTGACAGAGACAGAAAGAGAGAGGGGGAGAAGAAAGAGAGAGAGAGGGGAGGGTAAAAGACAGAGAGATAGGGACATAGAGAGCTAGAGACACAGAAAGAAAGAGAGAGAGAGAGCAGAAAAAGTTGCAGGGCAAGAAACAGAAATGGAAACTGTCATAAAGGGAGGGAGGGTGGGGGATGGCACAGAGGGAGAAAGCAAGAGATAGAGTGAGGAACTGGTAGAGGCAAAGGTGTTGCTAAATGGACGGGTTGGTGGGATGGGTAGGGTGGGTGGAAGAGATGGGGATGGGGGTGGGGTGGGGAGAGGATGTAAATTAGAATACAACAGGGTGAGAGACTGACTCACCTCATATCGAAACAACGATCTCTAATCCAGGATCACCCCGCACCAGGAAACCTCAGCTTCACCAACTCCCCCTTCAGTGTCTCATACACCTCCGTTAAGCTGCACCACTCCCCTTGCCAACGTGGCAGTGTCCAGACCTCTGAGACAGGAGGCCTCTGCAGATGGTGGAAAGCCTCTGGAATTAAGAGATTGACCACGATGTTGACCACGAACCCGTTGCCGATTGTCGGGCAAGCCCACCTGGCTCACCGATGTCCTTTGGGGAAGGAAACTGCTATCCTCACATGGTCTGGCCTCCACGTGACTCCAGACCCACAGGAAATGTGTTTGCCAATGATGCCGTCACCCCATGGGTTTGTCATAACATCTCTGAACAGGTTAATGGATATCGTTTTGAAGGGAGAGTAGGATACAAGCTAAGGAATATCAAGATCTCCTCTCATCGTTCGCAAGCTCCAGAGGGTACAGGTCATAGAATCACTACAGTGTGGAAACAGGGCCTACCAACCCGTCCACACTGGCCCACTAAAGAGTTACCCATCCAAGCCCATTCACCTACCCTATTAACCTATATTTACTAATGCACCAAACCTACACATGGGCAATTGAGCATGGCCAACCCACCCTAACCTGTACATCTTTGGACTGTGGGAGGAATCCAGAGCACCCCAGTGGGAACCCACGCAGACACGGGGAGAATGTGCAAACTCCACACAGACAGACAGTCGCCCAATGCGGGAATCGAACCCGGGTTTCTGGCGCCGTGAGGCAGCAGTGCTAACCAAATACTCAACCTCTCTTCCTCAGTGGAATCGGTTGTTGGGAGCGAATCTCCTCTCAATTGCCCCCAAAGGGGCTCCTGTGGTATAGCGGTGGTGTAGTGGACCGCGAGAGGCTTGGGTTCAAGTCCCATCTGCTCCAGAACTGTGCCATCGTGGCTCTGAACAGGTGGATTAGGGAAATATGGGGGAGGGGGTTTTGTGTGTGCGGAGAACCCATCCCTACTCAAGAAAGAGGACTCAAGTGGGACACTCTGTTGCTTTGAGTAGGGGTAGAGGGGGGTTGGTGGTGGTTGGGGAGGGCTGGGGTGGTGGTGGGTGAGGCTTGGCTTGCTGGCTTTGAGAAGGGAGAGCAAGGGCTGGGTGGGATTGATTGGGAGGGGTGAGACTACAATTGGAATCTTTCAGATCCACAGGGCTGAAAGGAGATCTCGATATTCCGTGAAGAGAAAGGGGCGAGTATGGGCAAAGATGCGTTTCTGTTTTTATTTATTCAATCATTAGATGTGGGGCCAGTGTTTATTGCCCTGTGATAGTTGACCCCCCCTGCCCCCTTTAGAAGGTGGGGGGATTAACGGCTGCAGCCCACCTCATAGAGTCATAGAGATGTACAGCACAGAAACAGACCCTTCGGTCCAACCCGTCCAGATATCCCAACCCAATCTAGTCCCACCTGCCAGCACCCGGCCCATATCCCTCCAAACCCTTCCTATTCGTAACCCCGTCCAAATGCCTCTTAAATGTTGCAATTGTACCAGCCTCCACCACTTCCTCTGACAGCTGCTGTGGGTTGACCCACAGTGCCCCTCGGGGGGGGGGGGGATTCCAGGATTCTGACCCAACCACACTGGAGGGACGGTCAGCACATTGGGACAGTGAGTGGCCCAGAGACGGGGGAGCTTGCGGGTGCTGGTGGTCCCCTGTGTCTGCTGCCCCGTTGTCCTTCCAGATGGAAGTGGTCGTGTGGGTTTGGAAGGTGCTGTCTGAGGATCTTTGGTGGACTTTGTGAATTGGTGCCTGTGTATTTGAACAGGGAGCTGAGTAAATGATGGCCCATGATATATTTTCTGCATGGATTTGTCACGGCCAATTCACCTAACCTGCACGTGATGTCCTTAACAGGAAGAAGAAATAAAAGCCATTGATTATACATTTATCAACTGGCCTCATCATTCCATTTCCAGTCCATATAATGCACATGGTATTGATATGAGGGGTGGTCTGTCTTGTAGAATCTATCAGTCTCTCTGCATCCCATTCTTTCTCCATCTTTACACCTCCCTGTTTCCCTTTCTCGATCTTCCTCTCAGTCTTCCAGTTTTCTATTTCTGTTTCACCCTCTCTGTCTTTTTCTCTCTCTCTCTGTTGCTGTTCATTTCTCTCTGTCTGTTTGTTTCACTCTGTCTCTCTATTCCATCCTTCCTTTTTTTTCCTCTCTGTCTCTGTCTCTCTCTCTCTTTCTCCCTGACTCTGTTGTTTTCTCTGCCTGTATGTCTTTCTCTCTCTCTCTTTTTCTTTCTCTCTATCTCTCTGTCACTCTCTTCCCCTCATAGAGTCATAGAGATCTACAGCACAGAAACAGACCCTTCAGTCCAACCCATCCACGCCGACCAGATATCCCAACCCAATCTAGTCCCACCTGCCAGCACCCAGCCCATATCCCTCCAAACCCTTCCTATTCATATATCCATCCAAATGCCTCTTAAATGTTGTAATTGTACCAGCCTCCATCACATCCTCTGGCAGCTCATTCCATACACGTACCACCCTCTGTGTGAAAAGGTTGCCCCTTAGGTCTCTTTTATATCTTTCCCCTCTCAACTGAAACCCAAGTCCTTTAGTTCTGGACTCCCTGACCCCAGGGAAAAGACTTTGTCTATTTACCCGATCCATGCCCCTTCATGATTTTGTAAACCTCTATAAGGTCACCCCTCAGCCTCCGATGCACCAGGGAAAACAGCCCCAGCCTGTTCAGCCTCTCCCTGTAGCTCAAACCCTCCAACCCTGGCAACATCCTCGTAAATCTTTTCTGAACCCTTTCAAGTTTCACAACATCTTTCCGATAGGAAGGAGACCAGAATTGCACGCAATATTCCAACAGTGGCTTAACCAATGTCCTGTACAGCTGCAACATGACCTCCCAACTCCTGTACTCAATACTCTGACCAATAAAGGAAAGCAAACCAAACACCTTCTTCACTATCCTAGCGACCTGTGACTCTGCTTTCTCTCTCTATCTGTCTCTCTCTGTCTCCCTTGCTTTCTGTCTGTCTATGTATCTCTGTCCCTCGCTTTCCCTTTGTCTCTCTACATTTATGCCTCATTTTCTCTCTATCCATTACTCTCTTTGTCTGTCTCTTTCTCTCTGTCCCATCTTTGCCCATCTCTCGCTCTTTCCCACTGTCAGCCTTTCTCTAAGTCTCTTCTTCTCCCTGTTACCAATTTGCTTCCCCCCTCCATCTTTTTCTCTCTGTCTATCTTTCTCTGTCCCTTTTTATATCACTGTGTCTCTCTGTCTCTCACTTTTCCTCATTTTCTCTCTCTCTAGCCATCTCTCTCTCTCTTTCTCTCTGTCTCTCCTGATTTCTCTGTCTATCTCTCTCTCTTTCTCTCTTTGTCTTTATCTCTTTGTCTGTGTCTCTATATTTGTGTTTCACTTTCTCTCCCTCCATTATTGTTTCTTCGTCTCTCTCTCTTTCCATCTCTTTTTGTCTGTCTCTTTCTCTCTGTCCCTCTTTCCCCATCTCTTGCTCTCTCAGTGTCAGTCTCTCTCTCTCTCTTTCACTAAATCTCTTATCCTCTCTATTACCACTCTGTTTTTCCCTCTCCATCTCCTTGCCTCTGTCTGAAGGTTTGGTATCTTGTCCACATGTAAGTGTAATTCTTTTTCAATGAAGGAAATGGAGGAAATTTCAACTGTGGGAGACATTTACTTTACTTATTCCAGCTTAACAAAAACGAGGGAGGGGATGTGTGTGTGTGTATATATATATATATACATATATATATATATCAGGATGTACCTCTGTGCATTTGTGTCTGTGTATATGTATCTGTGCATGGATGCGTGTGTGTGTGTACGCAAGAATGCCTGAGAGTGTGTCAGTACAATTTTTACACAAACACACTTTGCACAAATGCCAACATGCAAACACAGGAGTGCACAACTAGAGGGGAGAGAGGAAAGATTTGAAAGGAATTTGAGGGGCAACGTTTTCACACAGAGGATGGTGCGTGTATGGAACGAGCTGCCAGAGGAAGTGATGGAGGATGGTACAGTGACAACATTTAAAAGGCAGCTGGATGGGGGACATGAATAGGAAGGGTTTAGAGGGATATGGGCCAAGTGCTGGCAAATAGGACTAGATTAGGTTAGGATATCTGGGTCAACACGGATGAGTTGGACCGAAGGGTCTGTTTCCGTTCTGTACGTCTCTATGACTCTATTTCCAAAAACACACACTTCGATACACTTACATGCAGACACACACTCACACACACAGAGCTGCGCACACACACACACACACACACAGGCACAGACACACACTCTCACACATAGAGACACACAGACACACACACACTCACACAGAGGCACACATACATGGACACAGACACACAATCTCACACACAGAGACACACACACAGACACACACATCACACTCAGACACACGGAGAGACACACACACCAACTCAGACACACATATAGGCACACATACACACACAGACACACACACACACTCACACACAAACACAACACAGACACACACACACAAACACAACACAGACACACACAGATATACACACACTCACACACAAACACACACAGCACAGACGCATACACACTCACTCACACACACAGCCACACGCAACACACTCACACGTACACACACAGCCACACACAACACACTCATACACAGACACACACACACACTCAAAGGGATGCAATGGTCTAGAGGGGAGAATTGGGGATGAGGGGGGAATTGAGGGTGAGGGGGGATGAGGGGGGAATTGGGGGTGAGGGGGATGAGGGGGAATTGAGGGTGAGGGGGGAATTGGGGGTGAGGAGGGATGGAGAGGAGGGGAGGAAGGATGGGGGATGCCAAGGCTGAGGGGGTGGGGTGAGGTGGGGAATGGGGGTTTGTGCTCCTAGGGACGAGACGGAGGGGGGGTCTGATGGTTGAGAAGAGGGGGCATGTTGCCTTCACGGGCTAGTTACCCTCCGTCCCGGGAGGGAGAGAGCTGCCGTGGCTTGGGCTGAGTGGAGTTGGATTGAGTTGAGTTGAGTGGAGTTGGGTTGAGTTGAGTGGAGTTGGGTTGAGTTGAGTGGAGTTGGGTTGAGTGGAGTTGGGTTGAGTTGAGTTGGGTGGAGTTGAGTGGAGTTGAGTTGGGTGGAGTTGAGTTGGGTGGAGTTGAGTGGAGTTGAGTTGAGTTGAGTTGAGTTGGGTGGAGTTGAGTTGAGTTGAGTTGAGTTGGATGGAGTTGGGTTGGATGGAGTTGAGTTGAGTTGAGTTGAGTTGAGTGGAGTTGGGTTGGATGGAGTTGAGTTGAGTTGAGTGGAGTTGAGTGGAGTTGGGTGGAGTGGAGTGGAGTGGAGTGGATGGAGTTGAGTTGAGTTGAGTTGAGTGGAGTTGGGTGGAGTGGAGTGGAGTGGATGGAGTTGAGTTGAGTTGAGTGGAGTTGGGTGGAGTGGAGTGGAGTGGATGGAGTTGAGTTGAGTTGGGTGGAGTTGAGTTGGATGGAGTTGGGTTGGATGGAGTTGAGTTGAGTTGAGTTGAGTTGGATGGAGTTGGGTTGGATGGAGTTGAGTTGAGTGGAGTTGGGTGGAGTGGAGTGGAGTGGATGGAGTTGAGTTGAGTTGAGTTGAGTGGAGTTGGGTGGAGTGGAGTGGAGTGGAGTGGATGGAGTTGAGTTGAGTTGGGTGGAGTTGAGTTGAGTTGGGTGGAGTTGAGTGGAGTTGGGTGGAGTTGAGTTGGAGGGAGGAACAGCCAAATGAATCTCCCCTTCGCCAGCTCCCGGTCTCTTCCGAGCCCCGCCGCCGCCGCCGGGCGAAGGAGCGCGCCACCCGGCCGCGCGTTCCCGGAGCCCGACCCGGACCCGGACCCGGACCCCGACCCGGAGCGGGGTCGCTTCGGCCCGGCCGCCTATCCCGCTCCGGCGCAGTGGGGAGCCGCCTTCCCGCTGCCTCCCTTCGCCGGGCCTGCTGCCTACTTGCCCGGGGGCCAGGAGAACGGGCCGAGTGGCCGGCTGGATCCCCCGCACAGCCGGTGGGACGGCGCCCCCGGACCCGGGTACCGGCGGGTCAGCCACCCGGTATACCCCTGGATGTGGAAACGCAGCTCCCGGGTCGGTAAGTGCACTGTTCCTCGGGGTGGGGGGGATACTGGGTGAGGAAGCGAGCTGCCGGAAAGCGCAGGGAGTTCGGGGGGGGGAGCTGTGGGGGAGACACTGAGGGACTGACACTTGTCTCTCTCCCTCTCTCAGAGAAATTCACCATCTCTCTTTCTCTCTATCTCACACGTAAACACACTCATTATCCCTCTCTCTCTCTTTCTATCTCACACGGAAACACACACTTTCACAATCTCTCTGTCTATCTCACACAGAAACACACTCTGTCTCACTCTCTGTCTATCTCAGTCTATCTCTCTATCTCACACAGAAATTCGCGATCTCTCTCCCGATCTCACACAGAAACACACATTCTCTCTATCTCACACTCTCTGTCTACCTCACACAGAAACACACAGTCTCACTCTCTGTCTATCTCAATCTGATTATCTCCTTATCTCACACAAACGCACACTCTCTGTCAACCTCACACAGCAACACACAGTCTCACTCTCTGTCTATCTCAAACTGACTATCTCCCGATCTCACACAGAAACACTCTCACATTCTCTCTATCTCACACGTATACACACACACACACACTCTCTGTCTATCTCACACAGAAACACACACTCTCTCTCTCTACCTCACACAGCAACACACTGTCTCACTCTGTCTATCTCAATCTGACTATCTCTCTATCTCACACGAAAACACTCTCTCTCTCACTCTGTCTATCTCACACAGCAACACAGTCTCACTCTCTATCTATCTCAATCTGACTATCTATCTCACACGTAAACACACTCTCTCACTCTCTATCTATCTCAATCTGACTATCTATCTCACACGTAAACACACTCTCTCTCTCTCTATCTATCTCACACAGAAACACACTCACTGTCTCACTCTCTCTATCTCACACGTAAACACACACTCTCTCTCTCACTCTCTCTGTGCCTATCTCACACAGAAACACACACTGTCTCACTCTGTGTCTATCTCAATTTGACTATCTCTATCTCACACGTAAACACACACACACACTCTCTCTCTATCTCACTCAGCCTATCTTGCAGAAATTCACGATCTCTCTCCCGATCTCACACAGAAACACTCTCTCATTCTGTCTATCTCACACAAAAACACACCCACTATCTCTCTCTCCTTCACGCAGAAACACCCTCACTATCTCTCTCTGTGTATCTTACACAGAAGCACACTCACTGTTTCACTCTCTCTCTCACACAGAAACACACTCACTGTCTCACTCTCACTCTGTCTATCTCAATCTGTCTATTTCACGCAGAAATTCACGATCTCTCTCCCGATCTCACACAGAAACACTCACCTTCTCCCCCTCTCTCTCTCTATCTCACACAGAAACACACCCACTATCTCTCTCTGTCTATCTCACTCTGCCTACCTCACACAGAAATTCATATCTCTCTCCCGATCTCACACAGAAACACTCTCACTTCTCTCGGTCTATTTCACACAGAAACACACCCATTGTCTCTCTCTCTCTCTGTGTCTACCACACTCTGTCTATCTCACACACAAATTCACTATCTCTCTCTATCTCACTCAGAAACACACCCACCATCTCTCTCCCTGTCTACCTCACTACCTCACACAGAAACACACTCACTGTCTCACTCACTCTCTGTCTACCTCACTTTCCCTATCTCTCACAGAAATTCGCCATCCCTCTATCTCACACAGAAAGTCACACTCTCTCACTGTCTGTCTCATACAGAAATTCAGATCTTTCTCTCACATAGAAACGCACCCACTCTCTTTACCTCACACAGGAATTCACGATATCATGATCTCACACAGAAACACACTCACTATCTCTCTCCCTCACTCTGTCTCACACAGAAATTCACAATCTCTCTATCTATCTCACACAAAACATTCTCACTCTCTCTGTCTATCTCACACAGCTATTGACAATGTCTCACTGTCTCACACAGAAGCACTCTCACTATTTCTCAATCTATCTCACACAGAAACACACTCACTATCTCTCTATCTCTGTCTATCTCACTCTGTCTATCTCAGAAATTTGCGATCTCTCTCTCAAAAAAACACATTCAGTATTTCTCTCTCTGTCTCACACAGAAATTCACAATCTCTCCCGCTCTCGATCTCACACAAAACACCCCCACCATCTCTCTCTCTATCTCACACAGAACATACTCACTCTCTGCCTCTCTCTCTCTGTCTACCTCACTGTCTATCTCACACAGAAATTCACTCTCTCACTATCTTGCACAAAACACTCTCACTATCTCTCAATCTATCTCACACAGAAACACACTCACTCTCTCCCTTTCTATTTCACACAGAGACGCACTCACTCTGTCACTCCGTCTTTCACTCTCTCGATCACACACAGAGATACACTATCTTATTCTCCCTCTATCTCACACAGATACTCTCTTTCTTAAATAGAAACACTCACTGTCTCTCAGTCTCTATCTCACAGACATTCATTATCTTTCGCTCTATCTCACACCGAAATACACTCACTGTCACTCTCACTCTATCTCAGTCAGAGACACACACTGTCTCTCTCACTCGCTGTCTCACAAAGACGTACTCTCTGTCACTCTCACTTTCACTCTCTCTATCTTATACAGAAGCATTCACTCTATTTGTGCCTCCCCATCTCACCCTTACTATCTCTCTATCTCACACAGAGAGACACACACCATCACTCTCTTACTCTATCTATCCCACACAGGGACGCAACATCGCTCTCTCTCTGACACACACACTATCTCTCTCACTCTCTCTATCTCCCACACAGAGACACACACTATCTCTTTCACGCATACGCACTCTTTCACTCTCTACCTTGCTCACACAGACATAATTTCACACACATGCACACTCTCTTACACTCCCTCATATCTCTCTCACACACACACACCCTTTCTTCCATGCACACTGTCTCACACCCATGCACACACACACACATTTTCTCTCTCTCACACACACATTCACACACGAACACAGGCATACAGGTAAAACACAGAAACTAACCACCTACATGTACAGACAAATCCTTGCATTGCATCAGAATACAAGAGACTGAGAAACAAGTTACACCAAATGACTAAACTCAGACAAAACTATGCCGACAACACTAACTACCTCATATCTGCACAAGATGTGTGTGTCCCACACAAGTGTTGATGATTTACTCAGCAAAATGAAAGAACAGCACAGAGCAATGTAGATTCCTGCTCACCCATCTGCACCATCAGCATCTCACCCATTCTGTGCTGTCTATAACAAATGTGTCCATATCTCTAGAAGAGAGGGGATAAGGGAGAGGAAGAGGGAGGTGAATTGTAACTGAATTGGGTTAATCTTTCCTTTCTTGGTCAGAGCATTCAGTTCAGGGGTTGAGAAGTCATACTGCGGCTGGACAGGACATTGATCAGGGCCACATTTGGAATGTTGTGTTCAATTCTGGTCCTCTTCCTATCAGAAGAATGTTATAGAGTCATAGAGATGTACAGCATAGAAACAGACCCTTTGGTCCAACCCGTCCATGCCGACCAGATATCCCAACCCAATCTAGTCCCACCTGCCAGTACCCAGCCCATCTCCCTCCAAACCCTTCCTATTCATATACCCATCCAAATGCCTCTTAAATGTTGCAATTGTACCAGCCTCCACCACTTCCTCTGGCAGCTCATTCCATACACGTACCACCCTCTGCGTGAAAAAGTTGCCCCTTAGGTCTCTTTTATATCTTTCCCCTCTCACCCTAAACCTGTGCCCTCTAGTTCTGGACTCCCTGACCCCAGGGAAAAGACTTTGCCTATTTACCCTATCCATGCCCCTCATAATTTTGTAAACCTCTATAAGGTCACCCCTCAGCCTCCAACGCTCCAGGGAAAACAGCCCCAGCCTGTTCAGCCTCTCCCTGTAGCTCAGACCCTCCAACCCTGGCAACATCCTTGTAAATCTTTTCTGAACCCATTCAAGTTTCGCAACATCTTTCCGATAGGAAGGAGACCAGAACTGCACGCAATATTCCAACAGTGGCCCCTAACCAATGTCCTGTACAGCTGCAACATGACCTCCCAACTCCTGTACTCAATACTCTGACCAATAAAGGAAAGCATACCAAACGCTGCCTTCACTATCCTATCTACCTGCGACTCCACTTTCAAGGAGCTATGAACCTGCACTCCAAGGTCTCTTTGTTCAGCAACACCCCCCAGGACCTTACCACTAAGTGTATAAGTCCTGCTAAGATTTGCTTTCCCAAAATGCAGCCCCTCGCATTTATCTGAATTAAACTCCATCTGCCACTTCTCAGCCCATTGGCCCATCTGGTCCAGATCCTGTTGTAATCTGAGGTAACCCTCCTCACTGTCCACTACACCTCCAATTTTGGTGTCATCTGCAAACTTACTAACTGTACCTCTTATGCTCACATCCAAATCATTTATATAAATGACAAAAAGCAGAGGGCCCAGCACCGATCCTTGTGGCACTCCACTGGTCACAGGCCTCCAGTCTGAAAAACAACCCTCCACTACCACCCCCTGTCTTCTACCTTTGAAACTTGAAAGGGTTCAGAAAAGATTTACAAGGATGTTGCCAGGGTTGGAGGGTTTGAGCTATAGGGAGAGGCTGAACAGGCTGGGGCTGTTTTCCCAGGAGCGTTGGAGGCTGAGGGGTGACCATATAGAGGTTTATAAAATCATGAGGGTCATGGATAGGGTAAATAGACAAGGTCTTTTCCCTGGGGTGGGGGCTTCCAGAACTAGAGGGCATAGGTTTAGAGTGAGAGGGGAAAGATATAAAAGTGACCCGAGGGGCAACTTTTTCCCCCAGAGGGTGGTGCGTGTGTGGGAGGAGCTGCCAGAGGAAGTGGTGGAGGCTGGTACAATGACAGCATTTAAAAGGCATCTGGATGGGGGACAGGAACAGGAAGGGTTTAGAGGGAGATGGGCCAAGTGCTGGGGAATGGGGACTGGATTAGGTTAGGGATATCTGGGTCAGCACGGACGAGATGGACCGAAGGGTCTGTTTCCGTGCTGTACGTCTCTTTCACTCTGACTCAATTCACATTAATATCGTGAAGAATTAAAACTTGCCTAAATGTGAATTAAATATTTGTTTCTCTCTATATATATCTCCCACTCTCTTTCTATCCCACCCTCTTTCTTTCTCTCTCTCTCTCTTTCTTTCTCTTTTTTTCTCTCTCTCCCTTCGTTATTTCTCCCCTCCTTTCTCTTTCTCTCCCTCCTTTCTCTTTCTCTCCCTTCCATTCTCTCTCTTCCCTCCCTTTCTCTCTCTCACTTCATCCCTCTTTCTCTCTCCCTTTCTTCTCCCTTATCTCTACCTCTCTCCTGCTCGCTCTCCCTCGCTGCCTTTCTTGCTCTCTCTCCCTTTCTCCCTCTTTTTGTCTCTACTTCTCTCTCTGTCCCTCTTCCTCACTCTCTCCCTCCTTCTCTCTCGCTTTCCCTCACCTCTCTCTTTCTCTCTGCTTCTCTCTTCCTCTTTCTCTCTCGCTCCTTCTCTCTCTCTCCCTCTTTCTCTCTCCTTCTGTCTTTCTCTCTACCTTGCATCTTCCCTCTCTCTATCTCTGCCCTTCTCCATCTTTCTGTCTGCCTCTCTCTCTCTCCCCCTCTTTTTCCCACCTTCTCTCTCCATCTCTCTTCCTCTTTCTCTGTCTCTCCATCTCTCCTCCCTCCCTCTCTCTGTCCCTCCCTCTCTCCCTCTCTCTGTCCCTCCCTCTCTCCCTCTCTGTCCTTCCCTCTTTCTCTCTTTCTCTATTTCTCCCCTCTTCCCCTTTCTCTCTGCCTCTCTCTCTCTCCTTCTTTTTCCCACCTTTGCTCTCCATCTCTCTTTCTCTTTCTCTCTCTTTCTCTCTCCCTTTCTCTCTATCTCCCTCACCTCTCATTCACCTTTTCTCTCTTCCAATCCCGTCCTCACCTTCTCCCTCTCTGCTTCTGTCTCTCTCCTTTCTCTGTCTCTCCTCCTCTCCCCCCCTCTCTCTCTCTCCATTTCCCCACCACCCTCTCCATCTCTCTCCTCTGTCTCTCTCTCTCTCCTTTCTCTGTCCCTCTTCTCCCTCTTTCCCTCTCACCACCCTCCCACCTTCTCCGTCTCCCCCCTCCCCCTCTCTGTCTCCATCTCTGCCCCCTCTCCCTCCCACCTTCTCTGTCCCTCTCTTTTCTCTGTCTCTCCATCTTCTCCCTCTTTCTCTCTCTCTCTTCCCCCCTCCTTCTCTCTCTCTCTCCTTTCTCTGTCTCTCTATCTTCTCCCTCTTTCTCTCTCTCTCTCCCTCCCTCTCTCTCTCTCTCTCTCCTTCCCCCAACCTTCTCTCTCTCTGTCTCTCAATCTTCTCCCTCTTTCTCTCTCTCTCCTTCCCCCCACCTTCTCTCTCTCCGTCTCTCTCCTTTCTCTGTCTCTCCATCTTCTCCCTCCTTCTCTCTCTCTCTCCTTCCCCCAACCTTCTCTCTCTGTCTCTCAATCTTCTCCCTCTTTCTCTCTCTCTCTACCCCCACCTTCTCTCTCTCTCTCTGTCTCTCTCTCTCTGTCTCTGTCTCTCTCTCTCTGTCTCTCTCTCTCTGTCTCTCTCTCTGTCTCTCTCTGTCTCTCTCTCTCTGTCTCTCTCTCTCTGTCTCTCTCTGTCTCTCTCTCTGTCTCTCTCTGTCTCTCTCTCTCTCTGTCTCTCTCCTTTCTCTGTCTCTCCATCTTCTCCCTCTTTCTGTCTCTCTCTCTTTTCCCCATCTTCTCTCTCTCTCTCTCTCCTTTCTCTGTCTCTCCATCTTCTCCCTCTTTCTGTCTCTCTCTCTCTTCCCCCATCTTCTCTCTCTCTGTCTCTCTCCTTTCTCTGTCTCTCCATCTTCTCCCTCCTTCTCTCTCTCTCTCCTTCCCCCAACCTTCTCTCTCTGTCTCTCCATCTTCTCCCTCTTTCTCTCTCTCTCTCTCTCTACCCCCACCTTCTCTCCCTCTCTGTCTCTCTCCTTTCTCTGTCTCTCCATCTTCTCCCTCTTTCTCTCTCTCTCTCTCTCTCTCTCTCTCTCCCCTACCTTCTCTCCCTCTCTGTCTCTCTCCTTTCTCTGTCTCTCCATCTTCTCCCTCTTTCTGTCTCTCTCTCTTCCCCCATCTTCTCTCTCTCTGTCTCTCTCCTTTCTCTGTCTCTCCATCTTCTCCCTCTTTCACTCTCTCACTCTCTCTATCTCTACCCCCATCTTCTTTCTCTCTCTCTCTCTCTCCTTTCTCTGTCTCTCCTCCTCTGCCTCCCTCTCTCTCTCCCTCTTTGTCCCCCCACACTCAACCCCCACTCGCCCTGCCTCAATCTCGCCAGGATGTGGCTACGGGACGGAAAAACACAGTTGCCGCCAGGTTTACTCCCGGCACCAGACCCTGGAATTGGAGAAAGAGTTCCACTTCAGCCGCTACCTGACCCGCCGGCGCAGGCTTGAGATAGCCGCCGCGCTGTCCCTGACCGAACGCCAGGTCAAGGTCTGGTTTCAGAACAGGCGCATGAAATGCAAGAGGGAGGGCAACTTGGGCAAGGCATCAACACCAGCCAGCGGCCCAACGCCGACTGGTGGTGGCTGGCACACGGAAGAGGAGACCGGGGCGAAGGAATGAACACCCCCCCTCCCCCCCACCCACCCCCGCGAGAGGAAGCGCCCGCCCTCACCTCCAACCGCCAAAAGGTTCACTCCAACTCCAAGTCCCCTCACCCACTGCCACCAAAGCGTTCCCTCCTTCCTCCCCCTCCCCCCAACTCACCTCCACCAATCAATTGAGGGAACAGCTCACCTTCCCCGGGCTGGTCAGCCCTTCCCCCTCAGGACTCCATCATCGTCTAGTCCTGAGGAAGGGTCAATACACAAAAGGGTGACCTTTCTGCCCCAATTGGCTCTGTGGTCGCCCAGCCCTCCTGCCGGTCTCCACCGGATTCCAGCGTCTGCTTTTCCCTGTCTCTGGATCGCTCTCCCCTTTCACATTTCATCCATTTACATGATCGGAGAATCCCGACCGGCTGGAAGCAGGCCATTCGGCCCATCGAGTCCGCACCCATCCTCTGAAAAGCATCCCGCTCAGAGAAGGTCCCCACCCTATTCCCTGCATTACCCATTGGTCAATCCCACCCTAACCTGCACATCCCTGGGCACTATGGGGACAATTTAGCACGGCCAATCCCACCCTAACCTGCACATCCCTGGGCACTATGGGGACAATTTAGCACGGCCAATCCCACCCTAACCTGCATATCCCTGGGCACTACGGGGACAATTTAGCACGGCCAATCCCACCCTAACCCGCACATCCCTGGGCACTACGGGACAATTTAGCACGGCCAATCCCACCCTAACCTGCACATCCCTGGGCACTACGGGACAATTTAGCACGGCCAATCCCATCCTAACCTGCACATCCCTGGGCACTACGGGGACAATTTGGCACGGCCAATCCCATCCTAACCTGCACATCCCTGGGCACTACGGGGACAATTTAGCACGGCCAATCCCACCCTAACCTGCACATCCCTGGGCACTACGGGACAATTTAGCACGGCCAATCACATCCTAACCTGCACATCTCTGGGCACTACGGGGACAATTTAGCACGGCCAATCCCACCCTAACCTGCACATCCCTTGGCACTACGGGGACAATTTAGCACGGCCAATCCCACCCTAACCTGCACATCCCTGGGCACTATGGGACAATTTAGCACGGCCAATCCCACCCTAACCCGCACATCCCTGGGCACTATGGAGACTAATTTAGCACAGCCAATCCCACCCTAACCCGCACATCCCTGGGCACTATGGAGACTAATTTAGCACGGCCAATCCCACCATAACCTGCACATGCTTGGGTACTATGGGGACAATTTTGCACGGCCAATTCCACCCTAACCCGCACATCCCTGGGCACTATGGGGACAATTTTGCACGGCCAATCCCACCCTAACCCGCACATCCCTGGGCACTACGGGGACAATTTAGCACGGTCAATCCCACCCTAACCTGCACATCCCTGGGCACTATGGGGACAATTTAGCACGGTCAATCCCACCCTAACCTGCACATCCCTGGGCACTATGGGGACAATTTAGCACGGCCAATTCCACCCTAACCTGCACATCCCTGGGCACTATGGGAAAATTTAGCACGGCCAATCCCACCCTAACCTGCACCTATTTGGATTGTGGGAAGAAACCCCACACAGATAGGGGGGATGGGCAGTGGGGAGAATGTACAAACTCCAACACACACACACCCATTTACACAACAGATCCCTCTCTCGTTCACCCCAACACACACAATCACACACCCATTTACACAATACATTCCATTTCTCTACCTCACCAGTTAGTTAGAACACCCCTCCCGCCTCCCCACACCCATTCACAGAATAGAGCCCTCGCCCTTTACCATAGGACCATCGCGATCTAGGAGTAAATGTAGGCCATTCGGCCCATCGTGTCTGCTCCGCCATTCACTGAGATCTGACCACCCTCCTCCATATAAATCCTCAAACCCACTCACCCACCCCCTTCCGGTCTAGTCCCGCTAAGAATCCCGTCTCCCGAATTTAATCTTCTCCCCCTCACCACCACTTGTTGAGCTAAGATACCACTGTCCCATGGCATCAACCTCCACTCCACCCAGAATTCCTGTCCCCTGGCACACCACCCATCCAACTGAAAAGGACTGATTGCCCCTCATAGAACATAGAACATTCCAGCGCAGTACAGGCCCCTCGAGGTTGTACCAATCTGAAGCCCATCTAACCTACACTATCCCATTCTCGTCCATATGTCTATCCAATGCCCATTTAAATGCCCTTAATGTTGGTGAATCTACTCCTGTTACAGGCAGTGTGTTCCACACGCCCTACTACTCTCTGAGTAAAGACACTACCTCTGACATCTGTCCTATATCTATCACCCCTCAATTTAAAGCTATGCCCCCTTGTGCTAGCCATCCCCGTCCGAGGGAAAAGGCTCCCTATCTAAACCTCTGAATATCTTATATAGAACATAGAACATTACAGCGCTGTACAGGCCCTTCGGCCCTCGATGTTGCGCTGCCCTGTCATACTAATCTGAAGCCCATCCCGCCTACACTATTCCATGTACGTCCATATGCCTGTCCAATGGCGACTTAAACGCACTTAAAGTTGGCGAATCTACTACCTTTGCAGGCAAAGCATTCCATACCATTACTACTCTCTGAGTAAAGACACTCCCTCTAACATCTGTCCTGTACCTATCACCCCTCAGTTTAAAGCTGTGCCCTCTCGTGTTAGCCATCACCGTCCGAGGGAAAAGGCTCTCTCTGCCCACCCTGTCTAACCCTCTTATTATCTTATAGGTCTCAATTCAGTCACCTCTCAGCCGCCTTCTCTCTAACAAAAACAGCCTCAAGTCCCTCAGCCTTTCCTCGTAAGACCTTCCCCTCCCACACCAGGCAACGTCCCGGTAAATCTCCTCTGACCCCTTTCCAAAGCTTCCACATCCTTCCTGTAATGTGGTGACCAGAACAGTCCACAATACTCCGGAGTGCGGCCGCACACCAGGGTTTTGTACGGCTGCAGTATGACCCCATGGCTCCGAAACTCAATCCCTCTCCCCATAAAAGCTAACACACCGTACGCCTTCTTAACCACCCTGTCAACCTGGGAGGCAACTTTCAGGGATCTGTGTACCTGGACACCGAGGTCTCTCTGCTTAACCCCCCTCTCCAACTCCTCAGTTGCGTTGGATTTTTCGACCGTGGACACTCGACTCTCATCAGCACCTCGTACTTTCTTTCAAAGATAGAAACAGAGAGGGTCTTAATTTAACTTTACGTTGCGTACAAATGAGAGTGAGAGAAACAAATTGCTTTTAAAAGGAAATAATATTTCGGATGTTGTAATATTTTGTGTGCGCGTGTGTCTGCCGATTTCCAATCTGACAGAGGATGCCACTATTTAAGATTAAAATCACGTATTTTGCAAACGAAAGGGTTCTTTTTTTGTTAAGAAAGCCGGGGGAGGTTGCCTCAGAGTACAACGGGACAACGATCAGATGGGCCGAAGGGCCGAGGAGTGGCAGATGGAGTTTAATTCGGGTAAATGTGAGGTGCTGCGTTTTGGAAACGCAGATCAGGGCAGGGCTTATACACTTAATGGTAAGGTCCTGGGAGAGTGTTGCTGAACAAAGAGACCTTGGAGTGCAGGTTCATAGCTCCTTGAGAGTGGAGTCGCAGGTAGATAGGATAGTGAAGGAGGCGTTGGGTCTGCTTTCCTTTATTGGTCAGAGTATTGAGTACAGGGGTTGGGAGGTCATGTTGCAGCTGTACAGGTCATTGGTTAGGACACTATTGGAATATTGCATGCAATTCTGGTCTCCTTCCTATCGGAAAGATGTTGTGGAACTTGAAAGGGTTCAGAAAAGATTTACAAGGATGTTGGAGGGTTTGAGCTACAGGGAGAGGCTGGACAGGCTGGGGCGACATCGAGGGCTGAAGGGCCTGTACTGTTCTGGAATGTTCTATGTTCTCAATCCTGTCCCTCAGGATTCCCTCCAACAACTTGCCCACCACCGACGTCAGGTTGGTCTATATTTCCCTGGCTTTGTGTCATGGGTAGATGGGTGGATGGGGGTTGAAGAAGATGGTTAGCACGGTTGCCTTCATCGCTCAGCCCTTTGAGCGGAGGGAGTTGGGGACGTTACGTTAGGGTTGTACAGGAGGTTGGTGAGGTCTCCCCTGGTGCACTGTGCCCAGTTCTGGTCACCCTGTTACAGGAAGGATATGGTTAAACTGGAGGAGGGTAAAGTCCAGGAGAGTGTTGCTGAACAAAGAGACCTTGGAGTGCAGGTTCATAGTTCCTTGAAAGTAGAGTCTTAGGTAGACAGGATGGTGAAGGAGGCGTTTGGTATGTTAGTCAGCGACAACAATAGAACTGCAGATGTTGGAATCCAAAGTAGACAGGCAGGAGGCTGGAGGAACACAGCAAGGCAGGCAGCATCAGGAGGGGGAGAAGTCGACATTTTAGGTGTAACCTTTTTTTCAGAACTCATCCCTGAAGAAGAGGTTATATCCAAAATGTCAACTTCTCCAATCGTTATCGATTGTTGGGAAAACCCACCTGGTTCACCAACTGCCATCCTTAACTGGTCCGGCCTACACGTGACTCCAGACCCACAGCAACCTGGTTGACTCTTAACTGCCCACAGGGCAATTAGGGATGGGTAATACATTCTGGACCCAGCCAGAGATGCCCATGAGTGGATAAAAGACAGGGAAAGGTATTCAGATGGGTCCTTGCAAAGACCAGGATACAGGGCCAAGAGCTGGGAAATGGGGGTTGGGATGGTCAGGTGGTTATTCTTGACCAGCGTATACTTGATGGGTTGAAGCACCACATTCTGCGATGTGGACCCCTATTAATGCAGAGTGGTACACTCATAAAGTGGTATTGACCCGTCCGTGCTGACCCAGATATCGCTAACCTAATCCTGTCCCCATTCCCCAGCACTTGGCCCACCTCCCTCTAAACCCTTCCTGTTCCTGTCCCCCATCCAGATGCCTTTTAAATGCTGTCATTGTACCAGCCCCCACCACTTCCTCTGGCAGCTCCTCCCACACACGCACCACCCTCTGGGGGAAAAAGTTGCCCCTCGGGTCCCTTTCCCCCTCTCACCTCAAACCTACCCCCCTCTAGTTCTGGACTCAAAGCGGGAGAAAGACCCTGTCTATTTACCCTATCCACGCCCCTCGTGATTTTGTAAACCTCTATAAGGTCACTCCCTCAGCCTCCGACGCTCCAGGGAAAACAGCCCCAGCCTGTCCAGCCTCTCCCTGTAGCTCAAACCCTCCAACATCCTTGTCAATCTTTTCCGAACCCTTCCACAACATCCTTCCTGTAGCGGGGAGACCGGGATTGAACGCAATATTCCAACAGGGGCCCCTAACCAACGTCCTGTACATCCGCAACATGACCTCCCGACCCCTGTACTCAATACTCTGACCGATAAAGTAGACAGGCAGGAGGCTGGAGGAACACAGCAAGCCAGGCAGCATCAGGAGGGGGAGAAGGTGACGTTTCAGATAAAACCCTTCTTCACCTGAAGCGTTGACTTCTCCCCCTCCTGATGCTGCCTGCCTTGCTGTGTTCCTCCAGCCTTCTGCCTGTCTACTTTGGATTCCAGCATCTGCAGTTCTATTGTTGTCGCTGACTAACATACCAAACGCCTCCTTCACCATCCTGTCTACCTGGGACTCTACGTTCTAAGGAACCGCTCGCAGCCTCTCGGCCATCATTAGACTCTGAATTCCAGGTTTTCTTTTATTGAGTTCAAATTCAGCCATCTGCTGTGGGCGGGTTCGAACCCAGGTCCCCCGGAACGTTACCGGGGGTCTCTGGACTAACCGTCTTGCGGTAATACCACTGGACCATCGCCTACCCCACTCCTTTGATGTTCAGAGGGGTTTCCTCCTCCTCTCCCACCCCTCACAGGCAGCAAGTTCCAGAATTCTACACCCTTCTGGGTAGATGACAAAATCCACCCCCCCCCCCCCCCCCGCAATCTTCCTGCCCCCTCACCATCCGTCAATGCCCTTCCCAAGTTATTGATTCCACAAACGGGGTGGAGATATTTCTCAGTGTCTAGATTATCGTTGCCACTCCTACATCCCTGAACGCAGGGGAGAAAGTATTCCACCAATGTAGACTCACAAAGACGTACAGCATGGAAACAGACCCCTCTACCCCACCCTTCTGTGCTAACCCGACATGCACCACCCATCAGGGGAATCCAGATCCAGGCGGGCGTAAGTTTCGGGTGAGAGGGGGAAAGGGGCAGCTTTTTCACTCAGAGGGTGGTGCCATGTGTGGAACGAGCTGCCAGAGGAAGTGGTGGGGGAGGGGGATGGGGGGGCTGGTACAACATTTAAAACTGGGGGAGATGAACAGGAAGGGTTTAGAGGGAGATGGACCAAGTGCTGGGGAACGGGGACTGGATTAGGTTAGGGGTATCTGGGTCAGCACGGACGGGACGGGCCGAAGGGTCTGTTTCCGTGCTGCACATCTTTATGACTCTCTGACTTTGTGTGAAAAAGTTGCCCCTCGGGTCACTTTCAAGACTTTCCCCCTCTCGCCTTAAACCTATGTCCCTCTAGTTCTGGATTCCCCACCCCAGGGGAAAAACGACCTTGTCTATTTACCCCACCCTGGTGATTTTATAAACCTCTATAAGGTCACCCCCTCAGCCTCCG